>NW_027648112.1:0-111000 GCF_949987685.1 Ammodytes marinus
GAGACAAGTGGAGCCTTCCCAATGTAATTCCACCTGGAAGGCCCATTGTCTCGGATTGTGGTAGTGAGACATATGCCACAGCCCATTTTGTGGAGACATACCTCAATCCCATATCTATCAAACATCCCAGTTACATTAAAGACACATACGACTTTGTCAACAAAATTAAACTACTGCACATTCCAGCTGATGCCTTCCTGTTCACCATGGATGTGGACAGCCTTTACACAAATATTAACACAGACCAAGGCATGGAGGCGGTCAAAAATACCTTTCAGTTATATCCAGATTCCAAACGTCCAGATAAGGAAATATTACAACTCTTATACCTTAACCTTACCAGAAACGACTTTGAATTTGACGATAAATACTTTTTACAAATATCAGGCACGGCCATGGGTAAAAAATTTGCTCCCTCTTTTGCCAATATTTTCATGGCCCAGTGGGAACAATCAGCCTTATCACAGGCTCCCATTAAACCCTTACATTACTATAGATACCTAGATGATATTTGGGGAGTGTGGACACACTCTTTACAGGAGTTTGATACATTCTGCAATTTTCTGAACAACTTTAACAGTTCCATCACCATTAAATCAACACACAGTCTCACTGAGGTGGATTTTCTGGACACGACAACCTTTAAGGGCCCTAATTTCCAGCAAACAAACAGATTGGACATTAAAGTGTTCTTTAAAGCAACAGACACACATGCTCTATTGAATAAAAGCAGCCACCATCCCAAGCACACTTTTGCGGGCTTGGTCAAATCCCAATTTTTAAGATTCCACAGAATCTGCACAAGAATAGAGGACTTTGGGTTTGCCGTGAGGGTGCTGTGCAAGGTCTTGTCCACCAGAGGGTACTCTTGGTCTTTCCTTAGACAGGTCTACAGTACTTTCAAAACAGTTAAACCAATTAACGTGGACCCCATGATACCACTGGTCATATTCTACTCGGAGTCTGCCACTAAATTGGTCAGAGCCTTTAAGAATAATTTCAAAATACTCCAGGAACAAGGTGGTCTATTGGTGGACCACAGAATAATCACGGCCTACAAGAAGAACAACAATATACAGGATATACTCATTAAAGCCAAATTAACACCGTTGACTCAGAAGACTGAGGCTGCTCGCACTGAGTTTTACAAATTTGAACCCTGGGCATACAACAAACACACCAACCAGGTGTTCGCCACCCAAAAAAGTACCAACACTAAAACTAAAAATTGCATATATCTCATAAGTTGTCTCACGTGCTCGATGCAATATGTAGGTGAAACTGGCAATACACTACTGACACGATTCACCCAACATAGATATAACATCAGCCGTAAAAAAGACACTCACCTGCCCTTGGTTAGCCATTTCATTGAGCACGGGTGGAATAATCTGACCACTACTATCTTAGAGGCAAATCCCAATTGGTCCAAGAAACAGAGGAAATATCTGGAAAGACAATGGATTCACAAGTTGAACACCCGTCTCCCCTTTGGCCTCAATGAGAAATAACTCCACAACATGATAATATAATATAATAACATAACAATAATCATATCAAATTTGATAATATATATACAAAAAAACTTTATGTTATCATTCCTACTCTAATACCACCAGGCCTTGATAGGAGATAGATATCATTACATACATAGATATTAGCGAGTACACTAACCAGTGGGCAGTCTTTGACTGTCTGCTGTCCTCTCTTAACCTAACCCCGTCAGTGCTGTTTTTATGTTTTGTCATAATATTTATTTCCACATCGAGTGACATTATCCGGCGGTCTCCCCGGGTAGTGTCTTAGTCATGTTGGTTACGAGGGAACACTTTTGTGTCTACCACCTCAAACCTGAAGTTACTTTTATTTCTCTTTTTTCACTTTTCCATGTCCATTGCATGTACAGTATTACCACCGTACGTGTCATTGAGATATAGTCAGACACATAGACTGAGCGATCACTGTCACATCTACCTTTCTATATCTCAAGTTTGTTTTATTTCTCTTTTTTCAGTTTTCCATCTCCATCTCATGTAAAGTATCATTACCATACATGTCATTGGGATATAGCTATGTAATATATGTTTCTATATATTCAGGTAACACTCTTGTGTCCACCACCACTAATTCAAAGTTAATTTTGTTTTTCTTTGTTCTATTTCACATATCCATCTCATGTAAAGGATTACCATCGTGCATGACATTGGGATATAGTAACATATGTAGATGGGCTGTACACTGCCATTGTCACCTCTCTATATTTCAAGTTAATTTTTTTTCATTTTGTTCAATTTTCCACATCCTTTTCATGTCAAGTATTATTACCATACATGTCATCGTGATATAACTGTGTGATATATGTTCCTATATATTGAGGTAACACTCTGGTGTCCACCACCGCTATCTAAAGTTATTTTTATTTCTTTTTGTTCTATTTTGCATGTCCATCTCATGTAAAGTATCACCACCTACATGACATTGGGACATAGTTATATTTATTTCAATATCTATCACGTATACCTACTGTGTAAATGCATAATATGCTTACATATGACTATAGGAAAATGATGTTTCTGAAAGGCCTGTACGAAGCATGTCACCACTCACGATATCCATGATGATCACCCTTTACCCGCTATGGTCCACATCGGCCACGGGTCCAATATAGTCCATTGACGTGGCAATTTTTGTATTGGTGCACAGTATCCCTACGTGCCTAATCCTAAGTCACAGACCCTCCAATTAGATTGTTATTATTATTATTTATTAGTGGAGGTTAACACCTTCCCTTCCCCTTACTCTAAACCTAACCATTCGGGCCTTATGCCTAATCCTAAATTCACATCCATCCATTTCATTCATGTAGTCTTCATTTTCCCCACAATTGGCTTCCATTATTCACGCAGGAGCTTCTGGACTCCTGGAGTCCCTGAATGCAACCATTCACCGGCTCAAACCACCTTTTCTTCAAATTTCCGAGGGCCCCTGAATGCAACCATTTCCGGTCCAATTTTTTACAATTAGTTTATATCCAGTTTAATATTATTTTTTAGGTCTGCGCCCCCCTCTGGGGTCTAGACATTTTTCTAATCCCTTTCCCCTTGGGAAATTTTATTTCTTTACTTTTAATTCGTCCGGGATATCGCCAACTTTAGAGGTCACGGGGTGAAAGGTATATCCGCCCAACCCCCGCTTTCATCTCCCTCTTTCACTTTGGTCTTCATGCTGGAAGCACACCAATTAGCGCTCGTACAGGTACTTTCTCAAGATTGCTAGGCTGATGAAGGTTTTTTTGTAACCGAAACGTCCCGCCGTTATATTGCAACTGTAAATAAACAAATCAACTTGATTAACATCATCTTCCGATCTTTTTTCGATCTTTAATAATTTTTTTCACACAACATTCTTGCTAATTACCACGAGCTAACACCACTGGTGCGTTATAACACCTTACTATGGATGAACGCTACAACCCACATGAATGGACCCAAGTCCAGAGCAGGAGATCTGGTAGGACCCGCTATAAAGCTCCCTATATTAATCGCAATCGACATTATTCACCGGAGAATAACGAAGTTCGCCATCACTCATTTGATAAAAACGAGGTCCGTCAAGACTACAAAAATGGCGGCGCCCATAGCCCGGAGCGCGCGCCATCTTACGCTCAAGCGGTCAGATGGGGCCCGCGTAGACCTTATTCTTCACCGGAGTCTACCGGAACCAGGTACGAACACCCACGTCACGGGCCTAGACCTGCACCATGGCAAGCGCCTAGGGTTGAACATTACTCCAGATGGAGCCACGATGATCAATACCATGATTATATATCCTCACCAGAGAGGTACTATCACCGTGGCTATCCACACACTGCTAGATATCACAGTGGGGGGAGATATGATGATCGCCCTTACGGCACCACCAGCAGAGATGGGTCACGGTACAGACCACCATCTAATCCCCTTGATGTCGGGCGTCCCGCACCTGCTGCGCCGCCGCCTCTGATGCGACCTTCCAGACCTCATAGACGCAGCACGCCACCTCCCAGGGCGCGTCCGAGCACGCCGCCCCCTCGATTCCGACCACCCAGGGGTCGCCGACCGACCACGCCGCCCCCCCAGGTTCGTGGGCCCAGGGGAGCCAGACCAGGCACGCCACCACCGCGTGATCGACCACCTAGGGGTCGTAGACCGACCACGCCGCCCCCCCATACCCGTGGGCGCAGGGCAACCAGGCCAGGTACGCCACCACCACGTAATCGACCACCGAGGGGTCGCAGACCGGCTACGCCTCCACCACACTACAGAAGCGACCCGGATTTCGCAGCCAAGGCCAGGGTGACATGCAGGCTCATCAAAGCCACACATCACATGTCCAACATCAGCGGTAGGTCCATCCCCATCGCAATCGACAAACTCACCACCAAATTGGCGACTTCGATTAAACCAGCAGCGCCCAACCCCACCACCACTTCCCTCATAGAGGCCAACGCCAAGCAGTGGGAACAGGAGACGCTGCTAATTCTCAAGGATCATTACCAAGAGTGCTTGGACACAGACCTAGAGATTATGACCCATGTCGGTGGCGTCGACTGGCAACAGCCTTTTGGGGTGGCCACCACGTGGGCTAAGAAACAGCTGGGACAAAGGCTCTTACAACGCACTCTAGACAAAGTCCATTCCATGCTGTCTAATGCGCTGTCTATTCCAGAGGTCAGACCCACCCCCAGATCAACCAACACAGGGTCAGCCCCTCCGGGCCAACACCACGTCTTCACCAGACCCATGAAGGCGGTGCAGAAACGTCGCCACATCAACCCTCCAGACACAGAGGGTCCTAACGCAACCGATTCCTCCACCTGGTGGAATCCCGTTCTGCTTACCGGACCGACACCAGAGGGTCCGACCCCACTCTGCCAGAGGGTACCACGGGTGAGAGTCAGAACGTCTGCCAACGCTCCACCCTCAAATCCATTGGACACAGAGCTACGTCATGAAGATCCACAACAGGACAGGGTCCAGCCTCACGCCACGAAGGAAGCACCGCGGACCAAGAAGGACACACCTACTCCTCTCCCATCTCTTCTCCCCCTCCCTTCTTCCCCCCTCCCCGCTCCTCTTCCCTCCTCCTCTTCCCTTTCCCTCTCCATCCCCCGTCTTCTCCCTCTCCCCCTTATAACCCCCTCCTCCTCCTCCTCCTCCTCCCCCCCCCCCCCCCCTCCCCTCCCTTCAGTCCCCAGTCCCCCATTCCTCTCTGCCTCTTCTCTCTTCCAGCTCACGTCCACGCCCCTCCTCTTCAGGACAGACCTTCCCTACGGATGTGGAGGCACCTGGAACCCATCCCACGAGCACTGCTCTTCACAATGATGACTGCGACTCCATGGAGCTTTGGTCGGAGGCCAACGCTCCCCGCATGCCAACCGCCGAGGGGCCCACGGTCCCCGTTACAATTGACAGTGACAGTTCCACACCATCCAGTCCACAACCGGGGCCCAGCAGGTTACCCTCACCTACCCTCACTCCACCTATTCTCATAGAGAACACTCACACCACACCCAACACAGGCACATCTGCATCACAACCCAAGCTATTATTCTCACCAGTCTACAGACCACATAGACATCTCAGCACAGGCAAAAACAGAGTCAAGGACTGGTCCCTCACCCCCACTAAGAAGTGGGTCATCATGGGGGACTCCAATCTCAATCGCATACCACCCTTCCAAGAGCCCGACCTCCAGATCGAGTCCTATCCGGGTGCAACGTTTAGGCATGCTGAAGCCATATTGGCAAAAACCACACACACTGACATTGTTGAGTCACTCGTGCTGTCCTTTGGCATCAATGACAGAGCTCAGAGGACAGAGGGGGCACTGATCGGCCACATACAGAGGGCTGTGAGAATGGCCACTCTTGCTTTTCCCCAAGCCCTCATACTAATACCCGAACTGAATTTCTCTGAGTCCCTTCCAGAGGATGAACAACGCAACCTGAGACGGCTCAACCAACACATCGTCAGACAGTTCCACTTCATCCCCAGACTGCAGCAGAAGAGCTTCCAGGCTGAGGAAGACGGCGTCCACTGGACCATCCCCACCGCCAGGAAGATCCTCAAAGAATGGGTTGATATGTTAAAAGCAAACGCCCCGTGAAAACTGTTTTGTCTACGGGGTTTAAGAATGTCATTGTGTTAGCGCAGAAGTTTAACATTACTGCAGCTCAACTCTCCCTGCTTAACAAAGGCCTTAATTTCATACCGATCATCAGAGGAGAAAAAAATGTTAAAAATCAAACACAAATTGACATCAGAACCTACCATAGGAGACTCAAATTAGCTGCACATTTTGAGCACACTAGGGAAACTAGTCCACTCCCATTTATGCCAAAATCCACATGGGTACCACCAGAACCAACCGTGCCTTGGCCCTTAAGGCAACTAATACAGTCAGACGTGGAATGGTTCGACAACCACTATGTTGCCAAATGCAACACGACTAACCTAGATCAATTTGAACTGGAAGCCCTTAAACAACTAAAAAGCAACAAAAATATAGTCATCAAACCAGCTGATAAAGGCAGCTCTGTTGTCGTTTTGGACAGAGAGCAATACCTGTGGGAGGGTTACAGGCAACTTAATGACAAAAAGTACTATAAAAGCCTTAAGAAACCTATCTTTAAGGACACTATTCCTTTAGTCACAGAAATACTCCAAAAACTGCAAACCAAAAAGTTCATTAATGCCAAACAGAGGTCCTTTTTGATGGGGGATGCCGAACCCAGACCTAGGCTATTTTATATGTTGCCAAAAATACACAAGGCCAGAGACAAGTGGAGCCTTCCCAATGTAATTCCACCTGGAAGGCCCATTGTCTCGGATTGTGGTAGTGAGACATATGCCACAGCCCATTTTGTGGAGACATACCTCAATCCCATATCTATCAAACATCCCAGTTACATTAAAGACACATACGACTTTGTCAACAAAATTAAACTACTGCACATTCCAGCTGATGCCTTCCTGTTCACCATGGATGTGGACAGCCTTTACACAAATATTAACACAGACCAAGGCATGGAGGCGGTCAAAAATACCTTTCAGTTATATCCAGATTCCAAACGTCCAGATAAGGAAATATTACAACTCTTATACCTTAACCTTACCAGAAACGACTTTGAATTTGACGATAAATACTTTTTACAAATATCAGGCACGGCCATGGGTAAAAAATTTGCTCCCTCTTTTGCCAATATTTTCATGGCCCAGTGGGAACAATCAGCCTTATCACAGGCTCCCATTAAACCCTTACATTACTATAGATACCTAGATGATATTTGGGGAGTGTGGACACACTCTTTACAGGAGTTTGATACATTCTGCAATTTTCTGAACAACTTTAACAGTTCCATCACCATTAAATCAACACACAGTCTCACTGAGGTGGATTTTCTGGACACGACAACCTTTAAGGGCCCTAATTTCCAGCAAACAAACAGATTGGACATTAAAGTGTTCTTTAAAGCAACAGACACACATGCTCTATTGAATAAAAGCAGCCACCATCCCAAGCACACTTTTGCGGGCTTGGTCAAATCCCAATTTTTAAGATTCCACAGAATCTGCACAAGAATAGAGGACTTTGGGTTTGCCGTGAGGGTGCTGTGCAAGGTCTTGTCCACCAGAGGGTACTCTTGGTCTTTCCTTAGACAGGTCTACAGTACTTTCAAAACAGTTAAACCAATTAACGTGGACCCCATGATACCACTGGTCATATTCTACTCGGAGTCTGCCACTAAATTGGTCAGAGCCTTTAAGAATAATTTCAAAATACTCCAGGAACAAGGTGGTCTATTGGTGGACCACAGAATAATCACGGCCTACAAGAAGAACAACAATATACAGGATATACTCATTAAAGCCAAATTAACACCGTTGACTCAGAAGACTGAGGCTGCTCGCACTGAGTTTTACAAATTTGAACCCTGGGCATACAACAAACACACCAACCAGGTGTTCGCCACCCAAAAAAGTACCAACACTAAAACTAAAAATTGCATATATCTCATAAGTTGTCTCACGTGCTCGATGCAATATGTAGGTGAAACTGGCAATACACTACTGACACGATTCACCCAACATAGATATAACATCAGCCGTAAAAAAGACACTCACCTGCCCTTGGTTAGCCATTTCATTGAGCACGGGTGGAATAATCTGACCACTACTATCTTAGAGGCAAATCCCAATTGGTCCAAGAAACAGAGGAAATATCTGGAAAGACAATGGATTCACAAGTTGAACACCCGTCTCCCCTTTGGCCTCAATGAGAAATAACTCCACAACATGATAATATAATATAATAACATAACAATAATCATATCAAATTTGATAATATATATACAAAAAAACTTTATGTTATCATTCCTACTCTAATACCACCAGGCCTTGATAGGAGATAGATATCATTACATACATAGATATTAGCGAGTACACTAACCAGTGGGCAGTCTTTGACTGTCTGCTGTCCTCTCTTAACCTAACCCCGTCAGTGCTGTTTTTATGTTTTGTCATAATATTTATTTCCACATCGAGTGACATTATCCGGCGGTCTCCCCGGGTAGTGTCTTAGTCATGTTGGTTACGAGGGAACACTTTTGTGTCTACCACCTCAAACCTGAAGTTACTTTTATTTCTCTTTTTTCACTTTTCCATGTCCATTGCATGTACAGTATTACCACCGTACGTGTCATTGAGATATAGTCAGACACATAGACTGAGCGATCACTGTCACATCTACCTTTCTATATCTCAAGTTTGTTTTATTTCTCTTTTTTCAGTTTTCCATCTCCATCTCATGTAAAGTATCATTACCATACATGTCATTGGGATATAGCTATGTAATATATGTTTCTATATATTCAGGTAACACTCTTGTGTCCACCACCACTAATTCAAAGTTAATTTTGTTTTTCTTTGTTCTATTTCACATATCCATCTCATGTAAAGGATTACCATCGTGCATGACATTGGGATATAGTAACATATGTAGATGGGCTGTACACTGCCATTGTCACCTCTCTATATTTCAAGTTAATTTTTTTTCATTTTGTTCAATTTTCCACATCCTTTTCATGTCAAGTATTATTACCATACATGTCATCGTGATATAACTGTGTGATATATGTTCCTATATATTGAGGTAACACTCTGGTGTCCACCACCGCTATCTAAAGTTATTTTTATTTCTTTTTGTTCTATTTTGCATGTCCATCTCATGTAAAGTATCACCACCTACATGACATTGGGACATAGTTATATTTATTTCAATATCTATCACGTATACCTACTGTGTAAATGCATAATATGCTTACATATGACTATAGGAAAATGATGTTTCTGAAAGGCCTGTACGAAGCATGTCACCACTCACGATATCCATGATGATCACCCTTTACCCGCTATGGTCCA
Organism: Ammodytes marinus; assembly: GCF_949987685.1. NCBI lineage: Eukaryota > Metazoa > Chordata > Actinopteri > Uranoscopiformes > Ammodytidae > Ammodytes > Ammodytes marinus. Next base: position 9,462 of record NW_027648112.1, read on the forward strand.
CATCGGCCACGGGTCCAATATAGTCCATTGACGTGGCAATTTTTGTATTGGTGCACAGTATCCCTACGTGCCTAATCCTAAGTCACAGACCCTCCAATTAGATTGTTATTATTATTATTTATTAGTGGAGGTTAACACCTTCCCTTCCCCTTACTCTAAACCTAACCATTCGGGCCTTATGCCTAATCCTAAATTCACATCCATCCATTTCATTCATGTAGTCTTCATTTTCCCCACAATTGGCTTCCATTATTCACGCAGGAGCTTCTGGACTCCTGGAGTCCCTGAATGCAACCATTCACCGGCTCAAACCACCTTTTCTTCAAATTTCCGAGGGCCCCTGAATGCAACCATTTCCGGTCCAATTTTTTACAATTAGTTTATATCCAGTTTAATATTATTTTTTAGGTCTGCGCCCCCCTCTGGGGTCTAGACATTTTTCTAATCCCTTTCCCCTTGGGAAATTTTATTTCTTTACTTTTAATTCGTCCGGGATATCGCCAACTTTAGAGGTCACGGGGTGAAAGGTATATCCGCCCAACCCCCGCTTTCATCTCCCTCTTTCACTTTGGTCTTCATGCTGGAAGCACACCAATTAGCGCTCGTACAGGTACTTTCTCAAGATTGCTAGGCTGATGAAGGTTTTTTTGTAACCGAAACGTCCCGCCGTTATATTGCAACTGTAAATAAACAAATCAACTTGATTAACATCATCTTCCGATCTTTTTTCGATCTTTAATAATTTTTTTCACACAACATTCTTGCTAATTACCACGAGCTAACACCACTGGTGCGTTATAACACCTTACTATGGATGAACGCTACAACCCACATGAATGGACCCAAGTCCAGAGCAGGAGATCTGGTAGGACCCGCTATAAAGCTCCCTATATTAATCGCAATCGACATTATTCACCGGAGAATAACGAAGTTCGCCATCACTCATTTGATAAAAACGAGGTCCGTCAAGACTACAAAAATGGCGGCGCCCATAGCCCGGAGCGCGCGCCATCTTACGCTCAAGCGGTCAGATGGGGCCCGCGTAGACCTTATTCTTCACCGGAGTCTACCGGAACCAGGTACGAACACCCACGTCACGGGCCTAGACCTGCACCATGGCAAGCGCCTAGGGTTGAACATTACTCCAGATGGAGCCACGATGATCAATACCATGATTATATATCCTCACCAGAGAGGTACTATCACCGTGGCTATCCACACACTGCTAGATATCACAGTGGGGGGAGATATGATGATCGCCCTTACGGCACCACCAGCAGAGATGGGTCACGGTACAGACCACCATCTAATCCCCTTGATGTCGGGCGTCCCGCACCTGCTGCGCCGCCGCCTCTGATGCGACCTTCCAGACCTCATAGACGCAGCACGCCACCTCCCAGGGCGCGTCCGAGCACGCCGCCCCCTCGATTCCGACCACCCAGGGGTCGCCGACCGACCACGCCGCCCCCCCAGGTTCGTGGGCCCAGGGGAGCCAGACCAGGCACGCCACCACCGCGTGATCGACCACCTAGGGGTCGTAGACCGACCACGCCGCCCCCCCATACCCGTGGGCGCAGGGCAACCAGGCCAGGTACGCCACCACCACGTAATCGACCACCGAGGGGTCGCAGACCGGCTACGCCTCCACCACACTACAGAAGCGACCCGGATTTCGCAGCCAAGGCCAGGGTGACATGCAGGCTCATCAAAGCCACACATCACATGTCCAACATCAGCGGTAGGTCCATCCCCATCGCAATCGACAAACTCACCACCAAATTGGCGACTTCGATTAAACCAGCAGCGCCCAACCCCACCACCACTTCCCTCATAGAGGCCAACGCCAAGCAGTGGGAACAGGAGACGCTGCTAATTCTCAAGGATCATTACCAAGAGTGCTTGGACACAGACCTAGAGATTATGACCCATGTCGGTGGCGTCGACTGGCAACAGCCTTTTGGGGTGGCCACCACGTGGGCTAAGAAACAGCTGGGACAAAGGCTCTTACAACGCACTCTAGACAAAGTCCATTCCATGCTGTCTAATGCGCTGTCTATTCCAGAGGTCAGACCCACCCCCAGATCAACCAACACAGGGTCAGCCCCTCCGGGCCAACACCACGTCTTCACCAGACCCATGAAGGCGGTGCAGAAACGTCGCCACATCAACCCTCCAGACACAGAGGGTCCTAACGCAACCGATTCCTCCACCTGGTGGAATCCCGTTCTGCTTACCGGACCGACACCAGAGGGTCCGACCCCACTCTGCCAGAGGGTACCACGGGTGAGAGTCAGAACGTCTGCCAACGCTCCACCCTCAAATCCATTGGACACAGAGCTACGTCATGAAGATCCACAACAGGACAGGGTCCAGCCTCACGCCACGAAGGAAGCACCGCGGACCAAGAAGGACACACCTACTCCTCTCCCATCTCTTCTCCCCCTCCCTTCTTCCCCCCTCCCCGCTCCTCTTCCCTCCTCCTCTTCCCTTTCCCTCTCCATCCCCCGTCTTCTCCCTCTCCCCCTTATAACCCCCTCCTCCTCCTCCTCCTCCTCCCCCCCCCCCCCCCCTCCCCTCCCTTCAGTCCCCAGTCCCCCATTCCTCTCTGCCTCTTCTCTCTTCCAGCTCACGTCCACGCCCCTCCTCTTCAGGACAGACCTTCCCTACGGATGTGGAGGCACCTGGAACCCATCCCACGAGCACTGCTCTTCACAATGATGACTGCGACTCCATGGAGCTTTGGTCGGAGGCCAACGCTCCCCGCATGCCAACCGCCGAGGGGCCCACGGTCCCCGTTACAATTGACAGTGACAGTTCCACACCATCCAGTCCACAACCGGGGCCCAGCAGGTTACCCTCACCTACCCTCACTCCACCTATTCTCATAGAGAACACTCACACCACACCCAACACAGGCACATCTGCATCACAACCCAAGCTATTATTCTCACCAGTCTACAGACCACATAGACATCTCAGCACAGGCAAAAACAGAGTCAAGGACTGGTCCCTCACCCCCACTAAGAAGTGGGTCATCATGGGGGACTCCAATCTCAATCGCATACCACCCTTCCAAGAGCCCGACCTCCAGATCGAGTCCTATCCGGGTGCAACGTTTAGGCATGCTGAAGCCATATTGGCAAAAACCACACACACTGACATTGTTGAGTCACTCGTGCTGTCCTTTGGCATCAATGACAGAGCTCAGAGGACAGAGGGGGCACTGATCGGCCACATACAGAGGGCTGTGAGAATGGCCACTCTTGCTTTTCCCCAAGCCCTCATACTAATACCCGAACTGAATTTCTCTGAGTCCCTTCCAGAGGATGAACAACGCAACCTGAGACGGCTCAACCAACACATCGTCAGACAGTTCCACTTCATCCCCAGACTGCAGCAGAAGAGCTTCCAGGCTGAGGAAGACGGCGTCCACTGGACCATCCCCACCGCCAGGAAGATCCTCAAAGAATGGGTTGATATGTTAAAAGCAAACGCCCCGTGAAAACTGTTTTGTCTACGGGGTTTAAGAATGTCATTGTGTTAGCGCAGAAGTTTAACATTACTGCAGCTCAACTCTCCCTGCTTAACAAAGGCCTTAATTTCATACCGATCATCAGAGGAGAAAAAAATGTTAAAAATCAAACACAAATTGACATCAGAACCTACCATAGGAGACTCAAATTAGCTGCACATTTTGAGCACACTAGGGAAACTAGTCCACTCCCATTTATGCCAAAATCCACATGGGTACCACCAGAACCAACCGTGCCTTGGCCCTTAAGGCAACTAATACAGTCAGACGTGGAATGGTTCGACAACCACTATGTTGCCAAATGCAACACGACTAACCTAGATCAATTTGAACTGGAAGCCCTTAAACAACTAAAAAGCAACAAAAATATAGTCATCAAACCAGCTGATAAAGGCAGCTCTGTTGTCGTTTTGGACAGAGAGCAATACCTGTGGGAGGGTTACAGGCAACTTAATGACAAAAAGTACTATAAAAGCCTTAAGAAACCTATCTTTAAGGACACTATTCCTTTAGTCACAGAAATACTCCAAAAACTGCAAACCAAAAAGTTCATTAATGCCAAACAGAGGTCCTTTTTGATGGGGGATGCCGAACCCAGACCTAGGCTATTTTATATGTTGCCAAAAATACACAAGGCCAGAGACAAGTGGAGCCTTCCCAATGTAATTCCACCTGGAAGGCCCATTGTCTCGGATTGTGGTAGTGAGACATATGCCACAGCCCATTTTGTGGAGACATACCTCAATCCCATATCTATCAAACATCCCAGTTACATTAAAGACACATACGACTTTGTCAACAAAATTAAACTACTGCACATTCCAGCTGATGCCTTCCTGTTCACCATGGATGTGGACAGCCTTTACACAAATATTAACACAGACCAAGGCATGGAGGCGGTCAAAAATACCTTTCAGTTATATCCAGATTCCAAACGTCCAGATAAGGAAATATTACAACTCTTATACCTTAACCTTACCAGAAACGACTTTGAATTTGACGATAAATACTTTTTACAAATATCAGGCACGGCCATGGGTAAAAAATTTGCTCCCTCTTTTGCCAATATTTTCATGGCCCAGTGGGAACAATCAGCCTTATCACAGGCTCCCATTAAACCCTTACATTACTATAGATACCTAGATGATATTTGGGGAGTGTGGACACACTCTTTACAGGAGTTTGATACATTCTGCAATTTTCTGAACAACTTTAACAGTTCCATCACCATTAAATCAACACACAGTCTCACTGAGGTGGATTTTCTGGACACGACAACCTTTAAGGGCCCTAATTTCCAGCAAACAAACAGATTGGACATTAAAGTGTTCTTTAAAGCAACAGACACACATGCTCTATTGAATAAAAGCAGCCACCATCCCAAGCACACTTTTGCGGGCTTGGTCAAATCCCAATTTTTAAGATTCCACAGAATCTGCACAAGAATAGAGGACTTTGGGTTTGCCGTGAGGGTGCTGTGCAAGGTCTTGTCCACCAGAGGGTACTCTTGGTCTTTCCTTAGACAGGTCTACAGTACTTTCAAAACAGTTAAACCAATTAACGTGGACCCCATGATACCACTGGTCATATTCTACTCGGAGTCTGCCACTAAATTGGTCAGAGCCTTTAAGAATAATTTCAAAATACTCCAGGAACAAGGTGGTCTATTGGTGGACCACAGAATAATCACGGCCTACAAGAAGAACAACAATATACAGGATATACTCATTAAAGCCAAATTAACACCGTTGACTCAGAAGACTGAGGCTGCTCGCACTGAGTTTTACAAATTTGAACCCTGGGCATACAACAAACACACCAACCAGGTGTTCGCCACCCAAAAAAGTACCAACACTAAAACTAAAAATTGCATATATCTCATAAGTTGTCTCACGTGCTCGATGCAATATGTAGGTGAAACTGGCAATACACTACTGACACGATTCACCCAACATAGATATAACATCAGCCGTAAAAAAGACACTCACCTGCCCTTGGTTAGCCATTTCATTGAGCACGGGTGGAATAATCTGACCACTACTATCTTAGAGGCAAATCCCAATTGGTCCAAGAAACAGAGGAAATATCTGGAAAGACAATGGATTCACAAGTTGAACACCCGTCTCCCCTTTGGCCTCAATGAGAAATAACTCCACAACATGATAATATAATATAATAACATAACAATAATCATATCAAATTTGATAATATATATACAAAAAAACTTTATGTTATCATTCCTACTCTAATACCACCAGGCCTTGATAGGAGATAGATATCATTACATACATAGATATTAGCGAGTACACTAACCAGTGGGCAGTCTTTGACTGTCTGCTGTCCTCTCTTAACCTAACCCCGTCAGTGCTGTTTTTATGTTTTGTCATAATATTTATTTCCACATCGAGTGACATTATCCGGCGGTCTCCCCGGGTAGTGTCTTAGTCATGTTGGTTACGAGGGAACACTTTTGTGTCTACCACCTCAAACCTGAAGTTACTTTTATTTCTCTTTTTTCACTTTTCCATGTCCATTGCATGTACAGTATTACCACCGTACGTGTCATTGAGATATAGTCAGACACATAGACTGAGCGATCACTGTCACATCTACCTTTCTATATCTCAAGTTTGTTTTATTTCTCTTTTTTCAGTTTTCCATCTCCATCTCATGTAAAGTATCATTACCATACATGTCATTGGGATATAGCTATGTAATATATGTTTCTATATATTCAGGTAACACTCTTGTGTCCACCACCACTAATTCAAAGTTAATTTTGTTTTTCTTTGTTCTATTTCACATATCCATCTCATGTAAAGGATTACCATCGTGCATGACATTGGGATATAGTAACATATGTAGATGGGCTGTACACTGCCATTGTCACCTCTCTATATTTCAAGTTAATTTTTTTTCATTTTGTTCAATTTTCCACATCCTTTTCATGTCAAGTATTATTACCATACATGTCATCGTGATATAACTGTGTGATATATGTTCCTATATATTGAGGTAACACTCTGGTGTCCACCACCGCTATCTAAAGTTATTTTTATTTCTTTTTGTTCTATTTTGCATGTCCATCTCATGTAAAGTATCACCACCTACATGACATTGGGACATAGTTATATTTATTTCAATATCTATCACGTATACCTACTGTGTAAATGCATAATATGCTTACATATGACTATAGGAAAATGATGTTTCTGAAAGGCCTGTACGAAGCATGTCACCACTCACGATATCCATGATGATCACCCTTTACCCGCTATGGTCCACATCGGCCACGGGTCCAATATAGTCCATTGACGTGGCAATTTTTGTATTGGTGCACAGTATCCCTACGTGCCTAATCCTAAGTCACAGACCCTCCAATTAGATTGTTATTATTATTATTTATTAGTGGAGGTTAACACCTTCCCTTCCCCTTACTCTAAACCTAACCATTCGGGCCTTATGCCTAATCCTAAATTCACATCCATCCATTTCATTCATGTAGTCTTCATTTTCCCCACAATTGGCTTCCATTATTCACGCAGGAGCTTCTGGACTCCTGGAGTCCCTGAATGCAACCATTCACCGGCTCAAACCACCTTTTCTTCAAATTTCCGAGGGCCCCTGAATGCAACCATTTCCGGTCCAATTTTTTACAATTAGTTTATATCCAGTTTAATATTATTTTTTAGGTCTGCGCCCCCCTCTGGGGTCTAGACATTTTTCTAATCCCTTTCCCCTTGGGAAATTTTATTTCTTTACTTTTAATTCGTCCGGGATATCGCCAACTTTAGAGGTCACGGGGTGAAAGGTATATCCGCCCAACCCCCGCTTTCATCTCCCTCTTTCACTTTGGTCTTCATGCTGGAAGCACACCAATTAGCGCTCGTACAGGTACTTTCTCAAGATTGCTAGGCTGATGAAGGTTTTTTTGTAACCGAAACGTCCCGCCGTTATATTGCAACTGTAAATAAACAAATCAACTTGATTAACATCATCTTCCGATCTTTTTTCGATCTTTAATAATTTTTTTCACACAACATTCTTGCTAATTACCACGAGCTAACACCACTGGTGCGTTATAACACCTTACTATGGATGAACGCTACAACCCACATGAATGGACCCAAGTCCAGAGCAGGAGATCTGGTAGGACCCGCTATAAAGCTCCCTATATTAATCGCAATCGACATTATTCACCGGAGAATAACGAAGTTCGCCATCACTCATTTGATAAAAACGAGGTCCGTCAAGACTACAAAAATGGCGGCGCCCATAGCCCGGAGCGCGCGCCATCTTACGCTCAAGCGGTCAGATGGGGCCCGCGTAGACCTTATTCTTCACCGGAGTCTACCGGAACCAGGTACGAACACCCACGTCACGGGCCTAGACCTGCACCATGGCAAGCGCCTAGGGTTGAACATTACTCCAGATGGAGCCACGATGATCAATACCATGATTATATATCCTCACCAGAGAGGTACTATCACCGTGGCTATCCACACACTGCTAGATATCACAGTGGGGGGAGATATGATGATCGCCCTTACGGCACCACCAGCAGAGATGGGTCACGGTACAGACCACCATCTAATCCCCTTGATGTCGGGCGTCCCGCACCTGCTGCGCCGCCGCCTCTGATGCGACCTTCCAGACCTCATAGACGCAGCACGCCACCTCCCAGGGCGCGTCCGAGCACGCCGCCCCCTCGATTCCGACCACCCAGGGGTCGCCGACCGACCACGCCGCCCCCCCAGGTTCGTGGGCCCAGGGGAGCCAGACCAGGCACGCCACCACCGCGTGATCGACCACCTAGGGGTCGTAGACCGACCACGCCGCCCCCCCATACCCGTGGGCGCAGGGCAACCAGGCCAGGTACGCCACCACCACGTAATCGACCACCGAGGGGTCGCAGACCGGCTACGCCTCCACCACACTACAGAAGCGACCCGGATTTCGCAGCCAAGGCCAGGGTGACATGCAGGCTCATCAAAGCCACACATCACATGTCCAACATCAGCGGTAGGTCCATCCCCATCGCAATCGACAAACTCACCACCAAATTGGCGACTTCGATTAAACCAGCAGCGCCCAACCCCACCACCACTTCCCTCATAGAGGCCAACGCCAAGCAGTGGGAACAGGAGACGCTGCTAATTCTCAAGGATCATTACCAAGAGTGCTTGGACACAGACCTAGAGATTATGACCCATGTCGGTGGCGTCGACTGGCAACAGCCTTTTGGGGTGGCCACCACGTGGGCTAAGAAACAGCTGGGACAAAGGCTCTTACAACGCACTCTAGACAAAGTCCATTCCATGCTGTCTAATGCGCTGTCTATTCCAGAGGTCAGACCCACCCCCAGATCAACCAACACAGGGTCAGCCCCTCCGGGCCAACACCACGTCTTCACCAGACCCATGAAGGCGGTGCAGAAACGTCGCCACATCAACCCTCCAGACACAGAGGGTCCTAACGCAACCGATTCCTCCACCTGGTGGAATCCCGTTCTGCTTACCGGACCGACACCAGAGGGTCCGACCCCACTCTGCCAGAGGGTACCACGGGTGAGAGTCAGAACGTCTGCCAACGCTCCACCCTCAAATCCATTGGACACAGAGCTACGTCATGAAGATCCACAACAGGACAGGGTCCAGCCTCACGCCACGAAGGAAGCACCGCGGACCAAGAAGGACACACCTACTCCTCTCCCATCTCTTCTCCCCCTCCCTTCTTCCCCCCTCCCCGCTCCTCTTCCCTCCTCCTCTTCCCTTTCCCTCTCCATCCCCCGTCTTCTCCCTCTCCCCCTTATAACCCCCTCCTCCTCCTCCTCCTCCTCCCCCCCCCCCCCCCCTCCCCTCCCTTCAGTCCCCAGTCCCCCATTCCTCTCTGCCTCTTCTCTCTTCCAGCTCACGTCCACGCCCCTCCTCTTCAGGACAGACCTTCCCTACGGATGTGGAGGCACCTGGAACCCATCCCACGAGCACTGCTCTTCACAATGATGACTGCGACTCCATGGAGCTTTGGTCGGAGGCCAACGCTCCCCGCATGCCAACCGCCGAGGGGCCCACGGTCCCCGTTACAATTGACAGTGACAGTTCCACACCATCCAGTCCACAACCGGGGCCCAGCAGGTTACCCTCACCTACCCTCACTCCACCTATTCTCATAGAGAACACTCACACCACACCCAACACAGGCACATCTGCATCACAACCCAAGCTATTATTCTCACCAGTCTACAGACCACATAGACATCTCAGCACAGGCAAAAACAGAGTCAAGGACTGGTCCCTCACCCCCACTAAGAAGTGGGTCATCATGGGGGACTCCAATCTCAATCGCATACCACCCTTCCAAGAGCCCGACCTCCAGATCGAGTCCTATCCGGGTGCAACGTTTAGGCATGCTGAAGCCATATTGGCAAAAACCACACACACTGACATTGTTGAGTCACTCGTGCTGTCCTTTGGCATCAATGACAGAGCTCAGAGGACAGAGGGGGCACTGATCGGCCACATACAGAGGGCTGTGAGAATGGCCACTCTTGCTTTTCCCCAAGCCCTCATACTAATACCCGAACTGAATTTCTCTGAGTCCCTTCCAGAGGATGAACAACGCAACCTGAGACGGCTCAACCAACACATCGTCAGACAGTTCCACTTCATCCCCAGACTGCAGCAGAAGAGCTTCCAGGCTGAGGAAGACGGCGTCCACTGGACCATCCCCACCGCCAGGAAGATCCTCAAAGAATGGGTTGATATGTTAAAAGCAAACGCCCCGTGAAAACTGTTTTGTCTACGGGGTTTAAGAATGTCATTGTGTTAGCGCAGAAGTTTAACATTACTGCAGCTCAACTCTCCCTGCTTAACAAAGGCCTTAATTTCATACCGATCATCAGAGGAGAAAAAAATGTTAAAAATCAAACACAAATTGACATCAGAACCTACCATAGGAGACTCAAATTAGCTGCACATTTTGAGCACACTAGGGAAACTAGTCCACTCCCATTTATGCCAAAATCCACATGGGTACCACCAGAACCAACCGTGCCTTGGCCCTTAAGGCAACTAATACAGTCAGACGTGGAATGGTTCGACAACCACTATGTTGCCAAATGCAACACGACTAACCTAGATCAATTTGAACTGGAAGCCCTTAAACAACTAAAAAGCAACAAAAATATAGTCATCAAACCAGCTGATAAAGGCAGCTCTGTTGTCGTTTTGGACAGAGAGCAATACCTGTGGGAGGGTTACAGGCAACTTAATGACAAAAAGTACTATAAAAGCCTTAAGAAACCTATCTTTAAGGACACTATTCCTTTAGTCACAGAAATACTCCAAAAACTGCAAACCAAAAAGTTCATTAATGCCAAACAGAGGTCCTTTTTGATGGGGGATGCCGAACCCAGACCTAGGCTATTTTATATGTTGCCAAAAATACACAAGGCCAGAGACAAGTGGAGCCTTCCCAATGTAATTCCACCTGGAAGGCCCATTGTCTCGGATTGTGGTAGTGAGACATATGCCACAGCCCATTTTGTGGAGACATACCTCAATCCCATATCTATCAAACATCCCAGTTACATTAAAGACACATACGACTTTGTCAACAAAATTAAACTACTGCACATTCCAGCTGATGCCTTCCTGTTCACCATGGATGTGGACAGCCTTTACACAAATATTAACACAGACCAAGGCATGGAGGCGGTCAAAAATACCTTTCAGTTATATCCAGATTCCAAACGTCCAGATAAGGAAATATTACAACTCTTATACCTTAACCTTACCAGAAACGACTTTGAATTTGACGATAAATACTTTTTACAAATATCAGGCACGGCCATGGGTAAAAAATTTGCTCCCTCTTTTGCCAATATTTTCATGGCCCAGTGGGAACAATCAGCCTTATCACAGGCTCCCATTAAACCCTTACATTACTATAGATACCTAGATGATATTTGGGGAGTGTGGACACACTCTTTACAGGAGTTTGATACATTCTGCAATTTTCTGAACAACTTTAACAGTTCCATCACCATTAAATCAACACACAGTCTCACTGAGGTGGATTTTCTGGACACGACAACCTTTAAGGGCCCTAATTTCCAGCAAACAAACAGATTGGACATTAAAGTGTTCTTTAAAGCAACAGACACACATGCTCTATTGAATAAAAGCAGCCACCATCCCAAGCACACTTTTGCGGGCTTGGTCAAATCCCAATTTTTAAGATTCCACAGAATCTGCACAAGAATAGAGGACTTTGGGTTTGCCGTGAGGGTGCTGTGCAAGGTCTTGTCCACCAGAGGGTACTCTTGGTCTTTCCTTAGACAGGTCTACAGTACTTTCAAAACAGTTAAACCAATTAACGTGGACCCCATGATACCACTGGTCATATTCTACTCGGAGTCTGCCACTAAATTGGTCAGAGCCTTTAAGAATAATTTCAAAATACTCCAGGAACAAGGTGGTCTATTGGTGGACCACAGAATAATCACGGCCTACAAGAAGAACAACAATATACAGGATATACTCATTAAAGCCAAATTAACACCGTTGACTCAGAAGACTGAGGCTGCTCGCACTGAGTTTTACAAATTTGAACCCTGGGCATACAACAAACACACCAACCAGGTGTTCGCCACCCAAAAAAGTACCAACACTAAAACTAAAAATTGCATATATCTCATAAGTTGTCTCACGTGCTCGATGCAATATGTAGGTGAAACTGGCAATACACTACTGACACGATTCACCCAACATAGATATAACATCAGCCGTAAAAAAGACACTCACCTGCCCTTGGTTAGCCATTTCATTGAGCACGGGTGGAATAATCTGACCACTACTATCTTAGAGGCAAATCCCAATTGGTCCAAGAAACAGAGGAAATATCTGGAAAGACAATGGATTCACAAGTTGAACACCCGTCTCCCCTTTGGCCTCAATGAGAAATAACTCCACAACATGATAATATAATATAATAACATAACAATAATCATATCAAATTTGATAATATATATACAAAAAAACTTTATGTTATCATTCCTACTCTAATACCACCAGGCCTTGATAGGAGATAGATATCATTACATACATAGATATTAGCGAGTACACTAACCAGTGGGCAGTCTTTGACTGTCTGCTGTCCTCTCTTAACCTAACCCCGTCAGTGCTGTTTTTATGTTTTGTCATAATATTTATTTCCACATCGAGTGACATTATCCGGCGGTCTCCCCGGGTAGTGTCTTAGTCATGTTGGTTACGAGGGAACACTTTTGTGTCTACCACCTCAAACCTGAAGTTACTTTTATTTCTCTTTTTTCACTTTTCCATGTCCATTGCATGTACAGTATTACCACCGTACGTGTCATTGAGATATAGTCAGACACATAGACTGAGCGATCACTGTCACATCTACCTTTCTATATCTCAAGTTTGTTTTATTTCTCTTTTTTCAGTTTTCCATCTCCATCTCATGTAAAGTATCATTACCATACATGTCATTGGGATATAGCTATGTAATATATGTTTCTATATATTCAGGTAACACTCTTGTGTCCACCACCACTAATTCAAAGTTAATTTTGTTTTTCTTTGTTCTATTTCACATATCCATCTCATGTAAAGGATTACCATCGTGCATGACATTGGGATATAGTAACATATGTAGATGGGCTGTACACTGCCATTGTCACCTCTCTATATTTCAAGTTAATTTTTTTTCATTTTGTTCAATTTTCCACATCCTTTTCATGTCAAGTATTATTACCATACATGTCATCGTGATATAACTGTGTGATATATGTTCCTATATATTGAGGTAACACTCTGGTGTCCACCACCGCTATCTAAAGTTATTTTTATTTCTTTTTGTTCTATTTTGCATGTCCATCTCATGTAAAGTATCACCACCTACATGACATTGGGACATAGTTATATTTATTTCAATATCTATCACGTATACCTACTGTGTAAATGCATAATATGCTTACATATGACTATAGGAAAATGATGTTTCTGAAAGGCCTGTACGAAGCATGTCACCACTCACGATATCCATGATGATCACCCTTTACCCGCTATGGTCCACATCGGCCACGGGTCCAATATAGTCCATTGACGTGGCAATTTTTGTATTGGTGCACAGTATCCCTACGTGCCTAATCCTAAGTCACAGACCCTCCAATTAGATTGTTATTATTATTATTTATTAGTGGAGGTTAACACCTTCCCTTCCCCTTACTCTAAACCTAACCATTCGGGCCTTATGCCTAATCCTAAATTCACATCCATCCATTTCATTCATGTAGTCTTCATTTTCCCCACAATTGGCTTCCATTATTCACGCAGGAGCTTCTGGACTCCTGGAGTCCCTGAATGCAACCATTCACCGGCTCAAACCACCTTTTCTTCAAATTTCCGAGGGCCCCTGAATGCAACCATTTCCGGTCCAATTTTTTACAATTAGTTTATATCCAGTTTAATATTATTTTTTAGGTCTGCGCCCCCCTCTGGGGTCTAGACATTTTTCTAATCCCTTTCCCCTTGGGAAATTTTATTTCTTTACTTTTAATTCGTCCGGGATATCGCCAACTTTAGAGGTCACGGGGTGAAAGGTATATCCGCCCAACCCCCGCTTTCATCTCCCTCTTTCACTTTGGTCTTCATGCTGGAAGCACACCAATTAGCGCTCGTACAGGTACTTTCTCAAGATTGCTAGGCTGATGAAGGTTTTTTTGTAACCGAAACGTCCCGCCGTTATATTGCAACTGTAAATAAACAAATCAACTTGATTAACATCATCTTCCGATCTTTTTTCGATCTTTAATAATTTTTTTCACACAACATTCTTGCTAATTACCACGAGCTAACACCACTGGTGCGTTATAACACCTTACTATGGATGAACGCTACAACCCACATGAATGGACCCAAGTCCAGAGCAGGAGATCTGGTAGGACCCGCTATAAAGCTCCCTATATTAATCGCAATCGACATTATTCACCGGAGAATAACGAAGTTCGCCATCACTCATTTGATAAAAACGAGGTCCGTCAAGACTACAAAAATGGCGGCGCCCATAGCCCGGAGCGCGCGCCATCTTACGCTCAAGCGGTCAGATGGGGCCCGCGTAGACCTTATTCTTCACCGGAGTCTACCGGAACCAGGTACGAACACCCACGTCACGGGCCTAGACCTGCACCATGGCAAGCGCCTAGGGTTGAACATTACTCCAGATGGAGCCACGATGATCAATACCATGATTATATATCCTCACCAGAGAGGTACTATCACCGTGGCTATCCACACACTGCTAGATATCACAGTGGGGGGAGATATGATGATCGCCCTTACGGCACCACCAGCAGAGATGGGTCACGGTACAGACCACCATCTAATCCCCTTGATGTCGGGCGTCCCGCACCTGCTGCGCCGCCGCCTCTGATGCGACCTTCCAGACCTCATAGACGCAGCACGCCACCTCCCAGGGCGCGTCCGAGCACGCCGCCCCCTCGATTCCGACCACCCAGGGGTCGCCGACCGACCACGCCGCCCCCCCAGGTTCGTGGGCCCAGGGGAGCCAGACCAGGCACGCCACCACCGCGTGATCGACCACCTAGGGGTCGTAGACCGACCACGCCGCCCCCCCATACCCGTGGGCGCAGGGCAACCAGGCCAGGTACGCCACCACCACGTAATCGACCACCGAGGGGTCGCAGACCGGCTACGCCTCCACCACACTACAGAAGCGACCCGGATTTCGCAGCCAAGGCCAGGGTGACATGCAGGCTCATCAAAGCCACACATCACATGTCCAACATCAGCGGTAGGTCCATCCCCATCGCAATCGACAAACTCACCACCAAATTGGCGACTTCGATTAAACCAGCAGCGCCCAACCCCACCACCACTTCCCTCATAGAGGCCAACGCCAAGCAGTGGGAACAGGAGACGCTGCTAATTCTCAAGGATCATTACCAAGAGTGCTTGGACACAGACCTAGAGATTATGACCCATGTCGGTGGCGTCGACTGGCAACAGCCTTTTGGGGTGGCCACCACGTGGGCTAAGAAACAGCTGGGACAAAGGCTCTTACAACGCACTCTAGACAAAGTCCATTCCATGCTGTCTAATGCGCTGTCTATTCCAGAGGTCAGACCCACCCCCAGATCAACCAACACAGGGTCAGCCCCTCCGGGCCAACACCACGTCTTCACCAGACCCATGAAGGCGGTGCAGAAACGTCGCCACATCAACCCTCCAGACACAGAGGGTCCTAACGCAACCGATTCCTCCACCTGGTGGAATCCCGTTCTGCTTACCGGACCGACACCAGAGGGTCCGACCCCACTCTGCCAGAGGGTACCACGGGTGAGAGTCAGAACGTCTGCCAACGCTCCACCCTCAAATCCATTGGACACAGAGCTACGTCATGAAGATCCACAACAGGACAGGGTCCAGCCTCACGCCACGAAGGAAGCACCGCGGACCAAGAAGGACACACCTACTCCTCTCCCATCTCTTCTCCCCCTCCCTTCTTCCCCCCTCCCCGCTCCTCTTCCCTCCTCCTCTTCCCTTTCCCTCTCCATCCCCCGTCTTCTCCCTCTCCCCCTTATAACCCCCTCCTCCTCCTCCTCCTCCTCCCCCCCCCCCCCCCCTCCCCTCCCTTCAGTCCCCAGTCCCCCATTCCTCTCTGCCTCTTCTCTCTTCCAGCTCACGTCCACGCCCCTCCTCTTCAGGACAGACCTTCCCTACGGATGTGGAGGCACCTGGAACCCATCCCACGAGCACTGCTCTTCACAATGATGACTGCGACTCCATGGAGCTTTGGTCGGAGGCCAACGCTCCCCGCATGCCAACCGCCGAGGGGCCCACGGTCCCCGTTACAATTGACAGTGACAGTTCCACACCATCCAGTCCACAACCGGGGCCCAGCAGGTTACCCTCACCTACCCTCACTCCACCTATTCTCATAGAGAACACTCACACCACACCCAACACAGGCACATCTGCATCACAACCCAAGCTATTATTCTCACCAGTCTACAGACCACATAGACATCTCAGCACAGGCAAAAACAGAGTCAAGGACTGGTCCCTCACCCCCACTAAGAAGTGGGTCATCATGGGGGACTCCAACCTCAATCGCATACCACCCTTCCAAGAGCCCGACCTCCAGATCGAGTCCTATCCGGGTGCAACGTTTAGGCATGCTGAAGCCATACTGGCAAAAACCACACACACTGACATTGTTGAGTCACTCGTGCTGTCCTTTGGCATCAATGACAGAGCTCAGAGGACAGAGGGGGCACTGATCGGCCACATACAGAGGGCTGTGAGAATGGCCACTCTTGCTTTTCCCCAAGCCCTCATACTAATACCCGAACTGAATTTCTCTGAGTCCCTTCCAGAGGATGAACAACGCAACCTGAGACGGCTCAACCAACACATCGTCAGACAGTTCCACTTCATCCCCAGACTGCAGCAGAAGAGCTTCCAGGCTGAGGAAGACGGCGTCCACTGGACCATCCCCACCGCCAGGAAGATCCTCAAAGAATGGGTTGATATGTTAAAAGCAAACGCCCCGTGAAAACTGTTTTGTCTACGGGGTTTAAGAATGTCATTGTGTTAGCGCAGAAGTTTAACATTACTGCAGCTCAACTCTCCCTGCTTAACAAAGGCCTTAATTTCATACCGATCATCAGAGGAGAAAAAAATGTTAAAAATCAAACACAAATTGACATCAGAACCTACCATAGGAGACTCAAATTAGCTGCACATTTTGAGCACACTAGGGAAACTAGTCCACTCCCATTTATGCCAAAATCCACATGGGTACCACCAGAACCAACCGTGCCTTGGCCCTTAAGGCAACTAATACAGTCAGACGTGGAATGGTTCGACAACCACTATGTTGCCAAATGCAACACGACTAACCTAGATCAATTTGAACTGGAAGCCCTTAAACAACTAAAAAGCAACAAAAATATAGTCATCAAACCAGCTGATAAAGGCAGCTCTGTTGTCGTTTTGGACAGAGAGCAATACCTGTGGGAGGGTTACAGGCAACTTAATGACAAAAAGTACTATAAAAGCCTTAAGAAGCCTATCTTTAAGGACACTATTCCTTTAGTCACAGAAATACTCCAAAAACTGCAAACCAAAAAGTTCATTAATGCCAAACAGAGGTCCTTTTTGATGGGGGATGCCGAACCCAGACCTAGGCTATTTTATATGTTGCCAAAAATACACAAGGCCAGAGACAAGTGGAGCCTTCCCAATGTAATTCCACCTGGAAGGCCCATTGTCTCGGATTGTGGTAGTGAGACATATGCCACAGCCCATTTTGTGGAGACATACCTCAATCCCATATCTATCAAACATCCCAGTTACATTAAAGACACATACGACTTTGTCAACAAAATTAAACTACTGCACATTCCAGCTGATGCCTTCCTGTTCACCATGGATGTGGACAGCCTTTACACAAATATCAACACAGACCAAGGCATGGAGGCGGTCAAAAATACCTTTCAGTTATATCCAGATTCCAAACGTCCAGATAAGGAAATATTACAACTCTTATACCTTAACCTTACCAGAAACGACTTTGAATTTGACGATAAATACTTTTTACAAATATCAGGCACGGCCATGGGTAAAAAATTTGCTCCCTCTTTTGCCAATATTTTCATGGCCCAGTGGGAACAATCAGCCTTATCACAGGCTCCCATTAAACCCTTACATTACTATAGATACCTAGATGATATTTGGGGAGTGTGGACACACTCTTTACAGGAGTTTGATACATTCTGCAATTTTCTGAACAACTTTAACAGTTCCATCACCATTAAATCAACACACAGTCTCACTGAGGTGGATTTTCTGGACACGACAACCTTTAAGGGCCCTAATTTCCAGCAAACAAACAGATTGGACATTAAAGTGTTCTTTAAAGCAACAGACACACATGCTCTATTGAATAAAAGCAGCCACCATCCCAAGCACACTTTTGCGGGCTTGGTCAAATCCCAATTTTTAAGATTCCACAGAATCTGCACAAGAATAGAGGACTTTGGGTTTGCCGTGAGGGTGCTGTGCAAGGTCTTGTCCACCAGAGGGTACTCTTGGTCTTTCCTTAGACAGGTCTACAGTACTTTCAAAACAGTTAAACCAATTAACGTGGACCCCATGATACCACTGGTCATATTCTACTCGGAGTCTGCCACTAAATTGGCCAGAGCCTTTAAGAATAATTTCAAAATACTCCAGGAACAAGGTGGTCTATTGGTGGACCACAGAATAATCACGGCCTACAAGAAGAACAACAATATACAGGATATACTCATTAAAGCCAAATTAACACCGTTGACTCAGAAGACTGAGGCTGCTCGCACTGAGTTTTACAAATTTGAACCCTGGGCATACAACAAACACACCAACCAGGTGTTCGCCACCCAAAAAAGTACCAACACTAAAACTAAAAATTGCATATATCTCATAAGTTGTCTCACGTGCTCGATGCAATATGTAGGTGAAACTGGCAATACACTACTGACACGATTCACCCAACATAGATATAACATCAGCCGTAAAAAAGACACTCACCTGCCCTTGGTTAGCCATTTCATTGAGCACGGGTGGAATAATCTGACCACTACTATCTTAGAGGCAAATCCCAATTGGTCCAAGAAACAGAGGAAATATCTGGAAAGACAATGGATTCACAAGTTGAACACCCGTCTCCCCTTTGGCCTCAATGAGAAATAACTCCACAACATGATAATATAATATAATAACATAACAATAATCATATCAAATTTGATAATATATATACAAAAAAACTTTATGTTATCATTCCTACTCTAATACCACCAGGCCTTGATAGGAGATAGATATCATTACATACATAGATATTAGCGAGTACACTAACCAGTGGGCAGTCTTTGACTGTCTGCTGTCCTCTCTTAACCTAACCCCGTCAGTGCTGTTTTTATGTTTTGTCATAATATTTATTTCCACATCGAGTGACATTATCCGGCGGTCTCCCCGGGTAGTGTCTTAGTCATGTTGGTTACGAGGGAACACTTTTGTGTCTACCACCTCAAACCTGAAGTTACTTTTATTTCTCTTTTTTCACTTTTCCATGTCCATTGCATGTACAGTATTACCACCGTACGTGTCATTGAGATATAGTCAGACACATAGACTGAGCGATCACTGTCACATCTACCTTTCTATATCTCAAGTTTGTTTTATTTCTCTTTTTTCAGTTTTCCATCTCCATCTCATGTAAAGTATCATTACCATACATGTCATTGGGATATAGCTATGTAATATATGTTTCTATATATTCAGGTAACACTCTTGTGTCCACCACCAC
This sequence comes from Ammodytes marinus, assembly GCF_949987685.1. Lineage (NCBI taxonomy): Eukaryota > Metazoa > Chordata > Actinopteri > Uranoscopiformes > Ammodytidae > Ammodytes > Ammodytes marinus. The sequence continues at coordinate 29,389 of NW_027648112.1, forward strand.
TAATCCAAAGTTAATTTTGTTTTTCTTTGTTCTATTTCACATATCCATCTCATGTAAAGGATTACCATCGTGCATGACATTGGGATATAGTAACATATGTAGATGGGCTGTACACTGCCATTGTCACCTCTCTATATTTGAAGTTAATTTTTTTTCATTTTGTTCAATTTTTCACATCCTTTTCATGTCAAGTATTATTACCATACATGTCATCGTGATATAACTGTGTGATATATGTTCCTATATATTGAGGTAACACTCTGGTGTCCACCACCGCTATCTAAAGTTATTTTTATTTCTTTTTGTTCTATTTTGCATGTCCATCTCATGTAAAGTATCACCACCTACATGACATTGGGACATAGTTATATTTATTTCAATATCTATCACGTATACCTACTGTGTAAATGCATAATATGCTTACATATGACTATAGGAAAATGATGTTTCTGAAAGGCCTGTACGAAGCATGTCACCACTCACGATATCCATGATGATCACCCTTTACCCGCTATGGTCCACATCGGCCACGGGTCCAATATAGTCCATTGACGTGGCAATTTTTGTATTGGTGCACAGTATCCCTACGTGCCTAATCCTAAGTCACAGACCCCCCAATTAGATTGTTATTATTATTATTTATTAGTGGAGGTTAACACCTTCCCTTCCCCTTACTCTAAACCTAACCATTCGGGCCTTATGCCTAATCCTAAATTCACATCCATCCATTTCATTCATGTAGTCTTCATTTTCCCCACAATTGGCTTCCATTATTCACGCAGGAGCTTCTGGACTCCTGGAGTCCCTGAATGCAACCATTCACCGGCTCAAACCACCTTTTCTTCAAATTTCCGAGGGCCCCTGAATGCAACCATTTCCGGTCCAATTTTTTACAATTAGTTTATATCCAGTTTAATATTATTTTTTAGGTCTGCGCCCCCCTCTGGGGTCTAGACATTTTTCTAATCCCTTTCCCCTTGGGAAATTTTATTTCTTTACTTTTAATTCGTCCGGGATATCGCCAACTTTATAGGTCACGGGGTGAAAGGTATATCCGCCCAACCCCCGCTTTCATCTCCCTCTTTCACTTTGGTCTTCATGCTGGAAGCACACCAATTAGCGCTCGTACAGGTACTTTCTCAAGATTGCTAGGCTGATGAAGGTTTTTTTGTAACCGAAACGTCCCGCCGTTATATTGCAACTGTAAATAAACAAATCAACTTGATTAACATCATCTTCCGATCTTTTTTCGATTTTTAATAATTTTTTTCACACAACATTCTTGCTAATTACCACGAGCTAACACCACTGGTGCGTTATAACACCTTACTATGGATGAACGCTACAACCCACATGAATGGACCAAAGTCCAGAGCAGGAGATCTGGTAGGACCCGCTATAAAGCTCCCTATATTAATCGCAATCGACATTATTCACCGGAGAATAACGAAGTTCGCCATTACTCATCTGATAAAAACGAGGTCCGTCAAGACTACAAAAATGGCGGCGCCCATAGCCCGGAGCGCGCGCCATCTTACGCTCAAGCGGTCAGATGGGGCCCGCGTAGACCTTATTCTTCACCGGAGTCTACCGGAACCAGGTACGAACACCCACGTCACGGGCCTAGACCTGCACCATGGCAAGCGCCTAGGGTTGAACATTACTCCAGATGGAGCCACGATGATCAATACCATGATTATATATCCTCACCAGAGAGGTACTATCACCGTGGCTATCCACACACTGCTAGATATCACAGTGGGGGGAGATATGATGATCGCCCATACGGCACCACCAGCAGAGATGGGTCACGGTACAGACCACCATCTAATCCCCTTGATGTCGGGCGTCCCGCACCTGCTGCGCCGCCGCCTCTGATGCGACCTTCCAGACCTCATAGACGCAGCACGCCACCTCCCAGGGCGCGTCCGAGCACGCCGCCCCCTCGATTCCGACCACCCAGGGGTCGCCGACCGACCACGCCGCCCCCCCAGGTTCGTGGGCCCAGGGGAGCCAGACCAGGCACGCCACCACCGCGTGATCGACCACCTAGGGGTCGTAGACCGACCACGCCGCCCCCCCATACCCGTGGGCGCAGGGCAACCAGGCCAGGTACGCCACCACCACGTAATCGACCACCGAGGGGTCGCAGACCGGCTACGCCTCCACCACACTACAGAAGCGACCCGGATTTCGCAGCCAAGGCCAGGGTGACATGCAGGCTCATCAAAGCCACACATCACATGTCCAACATCAGCGGTAGGTCCATCCCCATCGCAATCGACAAACTCACCACCAAATTGGCGACTTCGATTAAACCAGCAGCGCCCAACCCCACCACCACTTCCCTCATAGAGGCCAACGCCAAGCAGTGGGAACAGGAGACGCTGCTAATTCTCAAGGATCATTACCAAGAGTGCTTGGACACAGACCTAGATATCATGACCCATGTCGGTGGCGTCGACTGGCAACAGCCTTTTGGGGTGGCCACCACGTGGGCTAAGAAACAGCTGGGACAAAGGCTCTTACAACGCACTCTAGACAAAGTCCATTCCATGCTGTCTAATGCGTTGTCTATTCCAGAGGTCAGACCCACCCCCAGATCAACCAACACAGGGTCAGCCCCTCCGGGCCAACACCACGTCTTCACCAGACCCATGAAGGCGGTGCAGAAACGTCGCCACATCAACCCTCCAGACACAGAGGGTCCTAACGCAACCGATTCCTCCACCTGGTGGAATCCCGTTCTGCTTACCGGACCGACACCAGAGGGTCCGACCCCACTCTGCCAGAGGGTACCACGGGTGAGAGTCAGAACGTCTGCCAACGCTCCACCCTTAAATCCATTGGACACAGAGCTACGTCATGAAGATCCACAACAGGACAGGGTCCAGCCTCACGCCACGAAGGAAGCACCGCGGACCAAGAAGGACACACCTACTCCTCTCCCATCTCTTCTCCCCCTCCCTTCTTCCCCCCTCCCCGCTCCTCTTCCCTCCTCCTCTTCCCTTTCCCTCTCCATCCCCCGTCTTCTCCCTCTCCCCCTTATAACCCCCTCCTCCTCCTCCTCCTCCTCCCCCCCCCCCCCCCCTCCCCTCCCTTCAGTCCCCAGTCCCCCATTCCTCTCTGCCTCTTCTCTCTTCCAGCTCACGTCCACGCCCCTCCTCTTCAGGACAGACCTTCCCTACGGATGTGGAGGCACCTGGAACCCATCCCACGAGCACTGCTCTTCACAATGATGACTGCGACTCCATGGAGCTTTGGTCGGAGGCCAACGCTCCCCGCATGCCAACCGCCGAGGGGCCCACGGTCCCCGTTACAATTGACAGTGACAGTTCCACACCATCCAGTCCACAACCGGGGCCCAGCAGGTTACCCTCACCTACCCTCACTCCACCTATTCTCATAGAGAACACTCACACCACACCCAACACAGGCACATCTGCATCACAACCCAAGCTATTATTCTCACCAGTCTACAGACCACATAGACATCTCAGCACAGGCAAAAACAGAGTCAAGGACTGGTCCCTCACCCCCACTAAGAAGTGGGTCATCATGGGGGACTCCAACCTCAATCGCATACCACCCTTCCAAGAGCCCGACCTCCAGATCGAGTCCTATCCGGGTGCAACGTTTAGGCATGCTGAAGCCATACTGGCAAAAACCACACACACTGACATTGTTGAGTCACTCGTGCTGTCCTTTGGCATCAATGACAGAGCTCAGAGGACAGAGGGGGCACTGATCGGCCACATACAGAGGGCTGTGAGAATGGCCACTCTTGCTTTTCCCCAAGCCCTCATACTAATACCCGAACTGAATTTCTCTGAGTCCCTTCCAGAGGATGAACAACGCAACCTGAGACGGCTCAACCAACACATCGTCAGACAGTTCCACTTCATCCCCAGACTGCAGCAGAAGAGCTTCCAGGCTGAGGAAGACGGCGTCCACTGGACCATCCCCACCGCCAGGAAGATCCTCAAAGAATGGGTTGATATGTTAAAAGCAAACGCCCCGTGAAAACTGTTTTGTCTACGGGGTTTAAGAATGTCATTGTGTTAGCGCAGAAGTTTAACATTACTGCAGCTCAACTCTCCCTGCTTAACAAAGGCCTTAATTTCATACCGATCATCAGAGGAGAAAAAAATGTTAAAAATCAAACACAAATTGACATCAGAACCTACCATAGGAGACTCAAATTAGCTGCACATTTTGAGCACACTAGGGAAACTAGTCCACTCCCATTTATGCCAAAATCCACATGGGTACCACCAGAACCAACCGTGCCTTGGCCCTTAAGGCAACTAATACAGTCAGACGTGGAATGGTTCGACAACCACTATGTTGCCAAATGCAACACGACTAACCTAGATCAATTTGAACTGGAAGCCCTTAAACAACTAAAAAGCAACAAAAATATAGTCATCAAACCAGCTGATAAAGGCAGCTCTGTTGTCGTTTTGGACAGAGAGCAATACCTGTGGGAGGGTTACAGGCAACTTAATGACAAAAAGTACTATAAAAGCCTTAAGAAGCCTATCTTTAAGGACACTATTCCTTTAGTCACAGAAATACTCCAAAAACTGCAAACCAAAAAGTTCATTAATGCCAAACAGAGGTCCTTTTTGATGGGGGATGCCGAACCCAGACCTAGGCTATTTTATATGTTGCCAAAAATACACAAGGCCAGAGACAAGTGGAGCCTTCCCAATGTAATTCCACCTGGAAGGCCCATTGTCTCGGATTGTGGTAGTGAGACATATGCCACAGCCCATTTTGTGGAGACATACCTCAATCCCATATCTATCAAACATCCCAGTTACATTAAAGACACATACGACTTTGTCAACAAAATTAAACTACTGCACATTCCAGCTGATGCCTTCCTGTTCACCATGGATGTGGACAGCCTTTACACAAATATCAACACAGACCAAGGCATGGAGGCGGTCAAAAATACCTTTCAGTTATATCCAGATTCCAAACGTCCAGATAAGGAAATATTACAACTCTTATACCTTAACCTTACCAGAAACGACTTTGAATTTGACGATAAATACTTTTTACAAATATCAGGCACGGCCATGGGTAAAAAATTTGCTCCCTCTTTTGCCAATATTTTCATGGCCCAGTGGGAACAATCAGCCTTATCACAGGCTCCCATTAAACCCTTACATTACTATAGATACCTAGATGATATTTGGGGAGTGTGGACACACTCTTTACAGGAGTTTGATACATTCTGCAATTTTCTGAACAACTTTAACAGTTCCATCACCATTAAATCAACACACAGTCTCACTGAGGTGGATTTTCTGGACACGACAACCTTTAAGGGCCCTAATTTCCAGCAAACAAACAGATTGGACATTAAAGTGTTCTTTAAAGCAACAGACACACATGCTCTATTGAATAAAAGCAGCCACCATCCCAAGCACACTTTTGCGGGCTTGGTCAAATCCCAATTTTTAAGATTCCACAGAATCTGCACAAGAATAGAGGACTTTGGGTTTGCCGTGAGGGTGCTGTGCAAGGTCTTGTCCACCAGAGGGTACTCTTGGTCTTTCCTTAGACAGGTCTACAGTACTTTCAAAACAGTTAAACCAATTAACGTGGACCCCATGATACCACTGGTCATATTCTACTCGGAGTCTGCCACTAAATTGGCCAGAGCCTTTAAGAATAATTTCAAAATACTCCAGGAACAAGGTGGTCTATTGGTGGACCACAGAATAATCACGGCCTACAAGAAGAACAACAATATACAGGATATACTCATTAAAGCCAAATTAACACCGTTGACTCAGAAGACTGAGGCTGCTCGCACTGAGTTTTACAAATTTGAACCCTGGGCATACAACAAACACACCAACCAGGTGTTCGCCACCCAAAAAAGTACCAACACTAAAACTAAAAATTGCATATATCTCATAAGTTGTCTCACGTGCTCGATGCAATATGTAGGTGAAACTGGCAATACACTACTGACACGATTCACCCAACATAGATATAACATCAGCCGTAAAAAAGACACTCACCTGCCCTTGGTTAGCCATTTCATTGAGCACGGGTGGAATAATCTGACCACTACTATCTTAGAGGCAAATCCCAATTGGTCCAAGAAACAGAGGAAATATCTGGAAAGACAATGGATTCACAAGTTGAACACCCGTCTCCCCTTTGGCCTCAATGAGAAATAACTCCACAACATGATAATATAATATAATAACATAACAATAATCATATCAAATTTGATAATATATATACAAAAAAACTTTATGTTATCATTCCTACTCTAATACCACCAGGCCTTGATAGGAGATAGATATCATTACATACATAGATATTAGCGAGTACACTAACCAGTGGGCAGTCTTTGACTGTCTGCTGTCCTCTCTTAACCTAACCCCGTCAGTGCTGTTTTTATGTTTTGTCATAATATTTATTTCCACATCGAGTGACATTATCCGGCGGTCTCCCCGGGTAGTGTCTTAGTCATGTTGGTTACGAGGGAACACTTTTGTGTCTACCACCTCAAACCTGAAGTTACTTTTATTTCTCTTTTTTCACTTTTCCATGTCCATTGCATGTACAGTATTACCACCGTACGTGTCATTGAGATATAGTCAGACACATAGACTGAGCGATCACTGTCACATCTACCTTTCTATATCTCAAGTTTGTTTTATTTCTCTTTTTTCAGTTTTCCATCTCCATCTCATGTAAAGTATCATTACCATACATGTCATTGGGATATAGCTATGTAATATATGTTTCTATATATTCAGGTAACACTCTTGTGTCCACCACCACTAATCCAAAGTTAATTTTGTTTTTCTTTGTTCTATTTCACATATCCATCTCATGTAAAGGATTACCATCGTGCATGACATTGGGATATAGTAACATATGTAGATGGGCTGTACACTGCCATTGTCACCTCTCTATATTTGAAGTTAATTTTTTTTCATTTTGTTCAATTTTTCACATCCTTTTCATGTCAAGTATTATTACCATACATGTCATCGTGATATAACTGTGTGATATATGTTCCTATATATTGAGGTAACACTCTGGTGTCCACCACCGCTATCTAAAGTTATTTTTATTTCTTTTTGTTCTATTTTGCATGTCCATCTCATGTAAAGTATCACCACCTACATGACATTGGGACATAGTTATATTTATTTCAATATCTATCACGTATACCTACTGTGTAAATGCATAATATGCTTACATATGACTATAGGAAAATGATGTTTCTGAAAGGCCTGTACGAAGCATGTCACCACTCACGATATCCATGATGATCACCCTTTACCCGCTATGGTCCACATCGGCCACGGGTCCAATATAGTCCATTGACGTGGCAATTTTTGTATTGGTGCACAGTATCCCTACGTGCCTAATCCTAAGTCACAGACCCCCCAATTAGATTGTTATTATTATTATTTATTAGTGGAGGTTAACACCTTCCCTTCCCCTTACTCTAAACCTAACCATTCGGGCCTTATGCCTAATCCTAAATTCACATCCATCCATTTCATTCATGTAGTCTTCATTTTCCCCACAATTGGCTTCCATTATTCACGCAGGAGCTTCTGGACTCCTGGAGTCCCTGAATGCAACCATTCACCGGCTCAAACCACCTTTTCTTCAAATTTCCGAGGGCCCCTGAATGCAACCATTTCCGGTCCAATTTTTTACAATTAGTTTATATCCAGTTTAATATTATTTTTTAGGTCTGCGCCCCCCTCTGGGGTCTAGACATTTTTCTAATCCCTTTCCCCTTGGGAAATTTTATTTCTTTACTTTTAATTCGTCCGGGATATCGCCAACTTTATAGGTCACGGGGTGAAAGGTATATCCGCCCAACCCCCGCTTTCATCTCCCTCTTTCACTTTGGTCTTCATGCTGGAAGCACACCAATTAGCGCTCGTACAGGTACTTTCTCAAGATTGCTAGGCTGATGAAGGTTTTTTTGTAACCGAAACGTCCCGCCGTTATATTGCAACTGTAAATAAACAAATCAACTTGATTAACATCATCTTCCGATCTTTTTTCGATTTTTAATAATTTTTTTCACACAACATTCTTGCTAATTACCACGAGCTAACACCACTGGTGCGTTATAACACCTTACTATGGATGAACGCTACAACCCACATGAATGGACCAAAGTCCAGAGCAGGAGATCTGGTAGGACCCGCTATAAAGCTCCCTATATTAATCGCAATCGACATTATTCACCGGAGAATAACGAAGTTCGCCATTACTCATCTGATAAAAACGAGGTCCGTCAAGACTACAAAAATGGCGGCGCCCATAGCCCGGAGCGCGCGCCATCTTACGCTCAAGCGGTCAGATGGGGCCCGCGTAGACCTTATTCTTCACCGGAGTCTACCGGAACCAGGTACGAACACCCACGTCACGGGCCTAGACCTGCACCATGGCAAGCGCCTAGGGTTGAACATTACTCCAGATGGAGCCACGATGATCAATACCATGATTATATATCCTCACCAGAGAGGTACTATCACCGTGGCTATCCACACACTGCTAGATATCACAGTGGGGGGAGATATGATGATCGCCCATACGGCACCACCAGCAGAGATGGGTCACGGTACAGACCACCATCTAATCCCCTTGATGTCGGGCGTCCCGCACCTGCTGCGCCGCCGCCTCTGATGCGACCTTCCAGACCTCATAGACGCAGCACGCCACCTCCCAGGGCGCGTCCGAGCACGCCGCCCCCTCGATTCCGACCACCCAGGGGTCGCCGACCGACCACGCCGCCCCCCCAGGTTCGTGGGCCCAGGGGAGCCAGACCAGGCACGCCACCACCGCGTGATCGACCACCTAGGGGTCGTAGACCGACCACGCCGCCCCCCCATACCCGTGGGCGCAGGGCAACCAGGCCAGGTACGCCACCACCACGTAATCGACCACCGAGGGGTCGCAGACCGGCTACGCCTCCACCACACTACAGAAGCGACCCGGATTTCGCAGCCAAGGCCAGGGTGACATGCAGGCTCATCAAAGCCACACATCACATGTCCAACATCAGCGGTAGGTCCATCCCCATCGCAATCGACAAACTCACCACCAAATTGGCGACTTCGATTAAACCAGCAGCGCCCAACCCCACCACCACTTCCCTCATAGAGGCCAACGCCAAGCAGTGGGAACAGGAGACGCTGCTAATTCTCAAGGATCATTACCAAGAGTGCTTGGACACAGACCTAGATATCATGACCCATGTCGGTGGCGTCGACTGGCAACAGCCTTTTGGGGTGGCCACCACGTGGGCTAAGAAACAGCTGGGACAAAGGCTCTTACAACGCACTCTAGACAAAGTCCATTCCATGCTGTCTAATGCGTTGTCTATTCCAGAGGTCAGACCCACCCCCAGATCAACCAACACAGGGTCAGCCCCTCCGGGCCAACACCACGTCTTCACCAGACCCATGAAGGCGGTGCAGAAACGTCGCCACATCAACCCTCCAGACACAGAGGGTCCTAACGCAACCGATTCCTCCACCTGGTGGAATCCCGTTCTGCTTACCGGACCGACACCAGAGGGTCCGACCCCACTCTGCCAGAGGGTACCACGGGTGAGAGTCAGAACGTCTGCCAACGCTCCACCCTTAAATCCATTGGACACAGAGCTACGTCATGAAGATCCACAACAGGACAGGGTCCAGCCTCACGCCACGAAGGAAGCACCGCGGACCAAGAAGGACACACCTACTCCTCTCCCATCTCTTCTCCCCCTCCCTTCTTCCCCCCTCCCCGCTCCTCTTCCCTCCTCCTCTTCCCTTTCCCTCTCCATCCCCCGTCTTCTCCCTCTCCCCCTTATAACCCCCTCCTCCTCCTCCTCCTCCTCCCCCCCCCCCCCCCCTCCCCTCCCTTCAGTCCCCAGTCCCCCATTCCTCTCTGCCTCTTCTCTCTTCCAGCTCACGTCCACGCCCCTCCTCTTCAGGACAGACCTTCCCTACGGATGTGGAGGCACCTGGAACCCATCCCACGAGCACTGCTCTTCACAATGATGACTGCGACTCCATGGAGCTTTGGTCGGAGGCCAACGCTCCCCGCATGCCAACCGCCGAGGGGCCCACGGTCCCCGTTACAATTGACAGTGACAGTTCCACACCATCCAGTCCACAACCGGGGCCCAGCAGGTTACCCTCACCTACCCTCACTCCACCTATTCTCATAGAGAACACTCACACCACACCCAACACAGGCACATCTGCATCACAACCCAAGCTATTATTCTCACCAGTCTACAGACCACATAGACATCTCAGCACAGGCAAAAACAGAGTCAAGGACTGGTCCCTCACCCCCACTAAGAAGTGGGTCATCATGGGGGACTCCAACCTCAATCGCATACCACCCTTCCAAGAGCCCGACCTCCAGATCGAGTCCTATCCGGGTGCAACGTTTAGGCATGCTGAAGCCATACTGGCAAAAACCACACACACTGACATTGTTGAGTCACTCGTGCTGTCCTTTGGCATCAATGACAGAGCTCAGAGGACAGAGGGGGCACTGATCGGCCACATACAGAGGGCTGTGAGAATGGCCACTCTTGCTTTTCCCCAAGCCCTCATACTAATACCCGAACTGAATTTCTCTGAGTCCCTTCCAGAGGATGAACAACGCAACCTGAGACGGCTCAACCAACACATCGTCAGACAGTTCCACTTCATCCCCAGACTGCAGCAGAAGAGCTTCCAGGCTGAGGAAGACGGCGTCCACTGGACCATCCCCACCGCCAGGAAGATCCTCAAAGAATGGGTTGATATGTTAAAAGCAAACGCCCCGTGAAAACTGTTTTGTCTACGGGGTTTAAGAATGTCATTGTGTTAGCGCAGAAGTTTAACATTACTGCAGCTCAACTCTCCCTGCTTAACAAAGGCCTTAATTTCATACCGATCATCAGAGGAGAAAAAAATGTTAAAAATCAAACACAAATTGACATCAGAACCTACCATAGGAGACTCAAATTAGCTGCACATTTTGAGCACACTAGGGAAACTAGTCCACTCCCATTTATGCCAAAATCCACATGGGTACCACCAGAACCAACCGTGCCTTGGCCCTTAAGGCAACTAATACAGTCAGACGTGGAATGGTTCGACAACCACTATGTTGCCAAATGCAACACGACTAACCTAGATCAATTTGAACTGGAAGCCCTTAAACAACTAAAAAGCAACAAAAATATAGTCATCAAACCAGCTGATAAAGGCAGCTCTGTTGTCGTTTTGGACAGAGAGCAATACCTGTGGGAGGGTTACAGGCAACTTAATGACAAAAAGTACTATAAAAGCCTTAAGAAGCCTATCTTTAAGGACACTATTCCTTTAGTCACAGAAATACTCCAAAAACTGCAAACCAAAAAGTTCATTAATGCCAAACAGAGGTCCTTTTTGATGGGGGATGCCGAACCCAGACCTAGGCTATTTTATATGTTGCCAAAAATACACAAGGCCAGAGACAAGTGGAGCCTTCCCAATGTAATTCCACCTGGAAGGCCCATTGTCTCGGATTGTGGTAGTGAGACATATGCCACAGCCCATTTTGTGGAGACATACCTCAATCCCATATCTATCAAACATCCCAGTTACATTAAAGACACATACGACTTTGTCAACAAAATTAAACTACTGCACATTCCAGCTGATGCCTTCCTGTTCACCATGGATGTGGACAGCCTTTACACAAATATCAACACAGACCAAGGCATGGAGGCGGTCAAAAATACCTTTCAGTTATATCCAGATTCCAAACGTCCAGATAAGGAAATATTACAACTCTTATACCTTAACCTTACCAGAAACGACTTTGAATTTGACGATAAATACTTTTTACAAATATCAGGCACGGCCATGGGTAAAAAATTTGCTCCCTCTTTTGCCAATATTTTCATGGCCCAGTGGGAACAATCAGCCTTATCACAGGCTCCCATTAAACCCTTACATTACTATAGATACCTAGATGATATTTGGGGAGTGTGGACACACTCTTTACAGGAGTTTGATACATTCTGCAATTTTCTGAACAACTTTAACAGTTCCATCACCATTAAATCAACACACAGTCTCACTGAGGTGGATTTTCTGGACACGACAACCTTTAAGGGCCCTAATTTCCAGCAAACAAACAGATTGGACATTAAAGTGTTCTTTAAAGCAACAGACACACATGCTCTATTGAATAAAAGCAGCCACCATCCCAAGCACACTTTTGCGGGCTTGGTCAAATCCCAATTTTTAAGATTCCACAGAATCTGCACAAGAATAGAGGACTTTGGGTTTGCCGTGAGGGTGCTGTGCAAGGTCTTGTCCACCAGAGGGTACTCTTGGTCTTTCCTTAGACAGGTCTACAGTACTTTCAAAACAGTTAAACCAATTAACGTGGACCCCATGATACCACTGGTCATATTCTACTCGGAGTCTGCCACTAAATTGGCCAGAGCCTTTAAGAATAATTTCAAAATACTCCAGGAACAAGGTGGTCTATTGGTGGACCACAGAATAATCACGGCCTACAAGAAGAACAACAATATACAGGATATACTCATTAAAGCCAAATTAACACCGTTGACTCAGAAGACTGAGGCTGCTCGCACTGAGTTTTACAAATTTGAACCCTGGGCATACAACAAACACACCAACCAGGTGTTCGCCACCCAAAAAAGTACCAACACTAAAACTAAAAATTGCATATATCTCATAAGTTGTCTCACGTGCTCGATGCAATATGTAGGTGAAACTGGCAATACACTACTGACACGATTCACCCAACATAGATATAACATCAGCCGTAAAAAAGACACTCACCTGCCCTTGGTTAGCCATTTCATTGAGCACGGGTGGAATAATCTGACCACTACTATCTTAGAGGCAAATCCCAATTGGTCCAAGAAACAGAGGAAATATCTGGAAAGACAATGGATTCACAAGTTGAACACCCGTCTCCCCTTTGGCCTCAATGAGAAATAACTCCACAACATGATAATATAATATAATAACATAACAATAATCATATCAAATTTGATAATATATATACAAAAAAACTTTATGTTATCATTCCTACTCTAATACCACCAGGCCTTGATAGGAGATAGATATCATTACATACATAGATATTAGCGAGTACACTAACCAGTGGGCAGTCTTTGACTGTCTGCTGTCCTCTCTTAACCTAACCCCGTCAGTGCTGTTTTTATGTTTTGTCATAATATTTATTTCCACATCGAGTGACATTATCCGGCGGTCTCCCCGGGTAGTGTCTTAGTCATGTTGGTTACGAGGGAACACTTTTGTGTCTACCACCTCAAACCTGAAGTTACTTTTATTTCTCTTTTTTCACTTTTCCATGTCCATTGCATGTACAGTATTACCACCGTACGTGTCATTGAGATATAGTCAGACACATAGACTGAGCGATCACTGTCACATCTACCTTTCTATATCTCAAGTTTGTTTTATTTCTCTTTTTTCAGTTTTCCATCTCCATCTCATGTAAAGTATCATTACCATACATGTCATTGGGATATAGCTATGTAATATATGTTTCTATATATTCAGGTAACACTCTTGTGTCCACCACCACTAATCCAAAGTTAATTTTGTTTTTCTTTGTTCTATTTCACATATCCATCTCATGTAAAGGATTACCATCGTGCATGACATTGGGATATAGTAACATATGTAGATGGGCTGTACACTGCCATTGTCACCTCTCTATATTTGAAGTTAATTTTTTTTCATTTTGTTCAATTTTTCACATCCTTTTCATGTCAAGTATTATTACCATACATGTCATCGTGATATAACTGTGTGATATATGTTCCTATATATTGAGGTAACACTCTGGTGTCCACCACCGCTATCTAAAGTTATTTTTATTTCTTTTTGTTCTATTTTGCATGTCCATCTCATGTAAAGTATCACCACCTACATGACATTGGGACATAGTTATATTTATTTCAATATCTATCACGTATACCTACTGTGTAAATGCATAATATGCTTACATATGACTATAGGAAAATGATGTTTCTGAAAGGCCTGTACGAAGCATGTCACCACTCACGATATCCATGATGATCACCCTTTACCCGCTATGGTCCACATCGGCCACGGGTCCAATATAGTCCATTGACGTGGCAATTTTTGTATTGGTGCACAGTATCCCTACGTGCCTAATCCTAAGTCACAGACCCCCCAATTAGATTGTTATTATTATTATTTATTAGTGGAGGTTAACACCTTCCCTTCCCCTTACTCTAAACCTAACCATTCGGGCCTTATGCCTAATCCTAAATTCACATCCATCCATTTCATTCATGTAGTCTTCATTTTCCCCACAATTGGCTTCCATTATTCACGCAGGAGCTTCTGGACTCCTGGAGTCCCTGAATGCAACCATTCACCGGCTCAAACCACCTTTTCTTCAAATTTCCGAGGGCCCCTGAATGCAACCATTTCCGGTCCAATTTTTTACAATTAGTTTATATCCAGTTTAATATTATTTTTTAGGTCTGCGCCCCCCTCTGGGGTCTAGACATTTTTCTAATCCCTTTCCCCTTGGGAAATTTTATTTCTTTACTTTTAATTCGTCCGGGATATCGCCAACTTTATAGGTCACGGGGTGAAAGGTATATCCGCCCAACCCCCGCTTTCATCTCCCTCTTTCACTTTGGTCTTCATGCTGGAAGCACACCAATTAGCGCTCGTACAGGTACTTTCTCAAGATTGCTAGGCTGATGAAGGTTTTTTTGTAACCGAAACGTCCCGCCGTTATATTGCAACTGTAAATAAACAAATCAACTTGATTAACATCATCTTCCGATCTTTTTTCGATTTTTAATAATTTTTTTCACACAACATTCTTGCTAATTACCACGAGCTAACACCACTGGTGCGTTATAACACCTTACTATGGATGAACGCTACAACCCACATGAATGGACCAAAGTCCAGAGCAGGAGATCTGGTAGGACCCGCTATAAAGCTCCCTATATTAATCGCAATCGACATTATTCACCGGAGAATAACGAAGTTCGCCATTACTCATCTGATAAAAACGAGGTCCGTCAAGACTACAAAAATGGCGGCGCCCATAGCCCGGAGCGCGCGCCATCTTACGCTCAAGCGGTCAGATGGGGCCCGCGTAGACCTTATTCTTCACCGGAGTCTACCGGAACCAGGTACGAACACCCACGTCACGGGCCTAGACCTGCACCATGGCAAGCGCCTAGGGTTGAACATTACTCCAGATGGAGCCACGATGATCAATACCATGATTATATATCCTCACCAGAGAGGTACTATCACCGTGGCTATCCACACACTGCTAGATATCACAGTGGGGGGAGATATGATGATCGCCCATACGGCACCACCAGCAGAGATGGGTCACGGTACAGACCACCATCTAATCCCCTTGATGTCGGGCGTCCCGCACCTGCTGCGCCGCCGCCTCTGATGCGACCTTCCAGACCTCATAGACGCAGCACGCCACCTCCCAGGGCGCGTCCGAGCACGCCGCCCCCTCGATTCCGACCACCCAGGGGTCGCCGACCGACCACGCCGCCCCCCCAGGTTCGTGGGCCCAGGGGAGCCAGACCAGGCACGCCACCACCGCGTGATCGACCACCTAGGGGTCGTAGACCGACCACGCCGCCCCCCCATACCCGTGGGCGCAGGGCAACCAGGCCAGGTACGCCACCACCACGTAATCGACCACCGAGGGGTCGCAGACCGGCTACGCCTCCACCACACTACAGAAGCGACCCGGATTTCGCAGCCAAGGCCAGGGTGACATGCAGGCTCATCAAAGCCACACATCACATGTCCAACATCAGCGGTAGGTCCATCCCCATCGCAATCGACAAACTCACCACCAAATTGGCGACTTCGATTAAACCAGCAGCGCCCAACCCCACCACCACTTCCCTCATAGAGGCCAACGCCAAGCAGTGGGAACAGGAGACGCTGCTAATTCTCAAGGATCATTACCAAGAGTGCTTGGACACAGACCTAGATATCATGACCCATGTCGGTGGCGTCGACTGGCAACAGCCTTTTGGGGTGGCCACCACGTGGGCTAAGAAACAGCTGGGACAAAGGCTCTTACAACGCACTCTAGACAAAGTCCATTCCATGCTGTCTAATGCGTTGTCTATTCCAGAGGTCAGACCCACCCCCAGATCAACCAACACAGGGTCAGCCCCTCCGGGCCAACACCACGTCTTCACCAGACCCATGAAGGCGGTGCAGAAACGTCGCCACATCAACCCTCCAGACACAGAGGGTCCTAACGCAACCGATTCCTCCACCTGGTGGAATCCCGTTCTGCTTACCGGACCGACACCAGAGGGTCCGACCCCACTCTGCCAGAGGGTACCACGGGTGAGAGTCAGAACGTCTGCCAACGCTCCACCCTTAAATCCATTGGACACAGAGCTACGTCATGAAGATCCACAACAGGACAGGGTCCAGCCTCACGCCACGAAGGAAGCACCGCGGACCAAGAAGGACACACCTACTCCTCTCCCATCTCTTCTCCCCCTCCCTTCTTCCCCCCTCCCCGCTCCTCTTCCCTCCTCCTCTTCCCTTTCCCTCTCCATCCCCCGTCTTCTCCCTCTCCCCCTTATAACCCCCTCCTCCTCCTCCTCCTCCTCCCCCCCCCCCCCCCCTCCCCTCCCTTCAGTCCCCAGTCCCCCATTCCTCTCTGCCTCTTCTCTCTTCCAGCTCACGTCCACGCCCCTCCTCTTCAGGACAGACCTTCCCTACGGATGTGGAGGCACCTGGAACCCATCCCACGAGCACTGCTCTTCACAATGATGACTGCGACTCCATGGAGCTTTGGTCGGAGGCCAACGCTCCCCGCATGCCAACCGCCGAGGGGCCCACGGTCCCCGTTACAATTGACAGTGACAGTTCCACACCATCCAGTCCACAACCGGGGCCCAGCAGGTTACCCTCACCTACCCTCACTCCACCTATTCTCATAGAGAACACTCACACCACACCCAACACAGGCACATCTGCATCACAACCCAAGCTATTATTCTCACCAGTCTACAGACCACATAGACATCTCAGCACAGGCAAAAACAGAGTCAAGGACTGGTCCCTCACCCCCACTAAGAAGTGGGTCATCATGGGGGACTCCAACCTCAATCGCATACCACCCTTCCAAGAGCCCGACCTCCAGATCGAGTCCTATCCGGGTGCAACGTTTAGGCATGCTGAAGCCATACTGGCAAAAACCACACACACTGACATTGTTGAGTCACTCGTGCTGTCCTTTGGCATCAATGACAGAGCTCAGAGGACAGAGGGGGCACTGATCGGCCACATACAGAGGGCTGTGAGAATGGCCACTCTTGCTTTTCCCCAAGCCCTCATACTAATACCCGAACTGAATTTCTCTGAGTCCCTTCCAGAGGATGAACAACGCAACCTGAGACGGCTCAACCAACACATCGTCAGACAGTTCCACTTCATCCCCAGACTGCAGCAGAAGAGCTTCCAGGCTGAGGAAGACGGCGTCCACTGGACCATCCCCACCGCCAGGAAGATCCTCAAAGAATGGGTTGATATGTTAAAAGCAAACGCCCCGTGAAAACTGTTTTGTCTACGGGGTTTAAGAATGTCATTGTGTTAGCGCAGAAGTTTAACATTACTGCAGCTCAACTCTCCCTGCTTAACAAAGGCCTTAATTTCATACCGATCATCAGAGGAGAAAAAAATGTTAAAAATCAAACACAAATTGACATCAGAACCTACCATAGGAGACTCAAATTAGCTGCACATTTTGAGCACACTAGGGAAACTAGTCCACTCCCATTTATGCCAAAATCCACATGGGTACCACCAGAACCAACCGTGCCTTGGCCCTTAAGGCAACTAATACAGTCAGACGTGGAATGGTTCGACAACCACTATGTTGCCAAATGCAACACGACTAACCTAGATCAATTTGAACTGGAAGCCCTTAAACAACTAAAAAGCAACAAAAATATAGTCATCAAACCAGCTGATAAAGGCAGCTCTGTTGTCGTTTTGGACAGAGAGCAATACCTGTGGGAGGGTTACAGGCAACTTAATGACAAAAAGTACTATAAAAGCCTTAAGAAGCCTATCTTTAAGGACACTATTCCTTTAGTCACAGAAATACTCCAAAAACTGCAAACCAAAAAGTTCATTAATGCCAAACAGAGGTCCTTTTTGATGGGGGATGCCGAACCCAGACCTAGGCTATTTTATATGTTGCCAAAAATACACAAGGCCAGAGACAAGTGGAGCCTTCCCAATGTAATTCCACCTGGAAGGCCCATTGTCTCGGATTGTGGTAGTGAGACATATGCCACAGCCCATTTTGTGGAGACATACCTCAATCCCATATCTATCAAACATCCCAGTTACATTAAAGACACATACGACTTTGTCAACAAAATTAAACTACTGCACATTCCAGCTGATGCCTTCCTGTTCACCATGGATGTGGACAGCCTTTACACAAATATCAACACAGACCAAGGCATGGAGGCGGTCAAAAATACCTTTCAGTTATATCCAGATTCCAAACGTCCAGATAAGGAAATATTACAACTCTTATACCTTAACCTTACCAGAAACGACTTTGAATTTGACGATAAATACTTTTTACAAATATCAGGCACGGCCATGGGTAAAAAATTTGCTCCCTCTTTTGCCAATATTTTCATGGCCCAGTGGGAACAATCAGCCTTATCACAGGCTCCCATTAAACCCTTACATTACTATAGATACCTAGATGATATTTGGGGAGTGTGGACACACTCTTTACAGGAGTTTGATACATTCTGCAATTTTCTGAACAACTTTAACAGTTCCATCACCATTAAATCAACACACAGTCTCACTGAGGTGGATTTTCTGGACACGACAACCTTTAAGGGCCCTAATTTCCAGCAAACAAACAGATTGGACATTAAAGTGTTCTTTAAAGCAACAGACACACATGCTCTATTGAATAAAAGCAGCCACCATCCCAAGCACACTTTTGCGGGCTTGGTCAAATCCCAATTTTTAAGATTCCACAGAATCTGCACAAGAATAGAGGACTTTGGGTTTGCCGTGAGGGTGCTGTGCAAGGTCTTGTCCACCAGAGGGTACTCTTGGTCTTTCCTTAGACAGGTCTACAGTACTTTCAAAACAGTTAAACCAATTAACGTGGACCCCATGATACCACTGGTCATATTCTACTCGGAGTCTGCCACTAAATTGGCCAGAGCCTTTAAGAATAATTTCAAAATACTCCAGGAACAAGGTGGTCTATTGGTGGACCACAGAATAATCACGGCCTACAAGAAGAACAACAATATACAGGATATACTCATTAAAGCCAAATTAACACCGTTGACTCAGAAGACTGAGGCTGCTCGCACTGAGTTTTACAAATTTGAACCCTGGGCATACAACAAACACACCAACCAGGTGTTCGCCACCCAAAAAAGTACCAACACTAAAACTAAAAATTGCATATATCTCATAAGTTGTCTCACGTGCTCGATGCAATATGTAGGTGAAACTGGCAATACACTACTGACACGATTCACCCAACATAGATATAACATCAGCCGTAAAAAAGACACTCACCTGCCCTTGGTTAGCCATTTCATTGAGCACGGGTGGAATAATCTGACCACTACTATCTTAGAGGCAAATCCCAATTGGTCCAAGAAACAGAGGAAATATCTGGAAAGACAATGGATTCACAAGTTGAACACCCGTCTCCCCTTTGGCCTCAATGAGAAATAACTCCACAACATGATAATATAATATAATAACATAACAATAATCATATCAAATTTGATAATATATATACAAAAAAACTTTATGTTATCATTCCTACTCTAATACCACCAGGCCTTGATAGGAGATAGATATCATTACATACATAGATATTAGCGAGTACACTAACCAGTGGGCAGTCTTTGACTGTCTGCTGTCCTCTCTTAACCTAACCCCGTCAGTGCTGTTTTTATGTTTTGTCATAATATTTATTTCCACATCGAGTGACATTATCCGGCGGTCTCCCCGGGTAGTGTCTTAGTCATGTTGGTTACGAGGGAACACTTTTGTGTCTACCACCTCAAACCTGAAGTTACTTTTATTTCTCTTTTTTCACTTTTCCATGTCCATTGCATGTACAGTATTACCACCGTACGTGTCATTGAGATATAGTCAGACACATAGACTGAGCGATCACTGTCACATCTACCTTTCTATATCTCAAGTTTGTTTTATTTCTCTTTTTTCAGTTTTCCATCTCCATCTCATGTAAAGTATCATTACCATACATGTCATTGGGATATAGCTATGTAATATATGTTTCTATATATTCAGGTAACACTCTTGTGTCCACCACCACTAATCCAAAGTTAATTTTGTTTTTCTTTGTTCTATTTCACATATCCATCTCATGTAAAGGATTACCATCGTGCATGACATTGGGATATAGTAACATATGTAGATGGGCTGTACACTGCCATTGTCACCTCTCTATATTTGAAGTTAATTTTTTTCATTTTGTTCAATTTTCCACATCCTTTTCATGTCAAGTATTATTACCATACATGTCATCGTGATATAACTGTGTGATATATGTTCCTATATATTGAGGTAACACTTTGGTGTCCACCACCGCTATCTAAAGTTATTTTTATTTCTTTTTGTTCTATTTTGCATGTCCATCTCATGTAAAGTATCACCACCTACATGACATTGGGACATAGTTATATTTATTTCAATATCTATCACGTATACCTACTGTGTAAATGCATAATATGCTTACATATGACTATAGGAAAATGATGTTTCTGAAAGGCCTGTACGAAGCATGTCACCACTCACGATATCCATGATGATCACCCTCTACCCGCTATGGTCCACATCGGCCACGGGTCCAATATAGTCCATTGACGTGGCAATTTTTGTATTGGTGCACAGTATCCCTACGTGCCTAATCCTAAGTCACAGACCCCCCAATTAGATTGTTATTATTATTATTTATTAGTGGAGGTTAACACCTTCCCTTCCCCTTACTCTAAACCTAACCATTCGGGCCTTATGCCTAATCCTAAATTCACATCCATCCATTTCATTCATGTAGTCTTCATTTTCCCCACAATTGGCTTCCATTATTCACGCAGGAGCTTCTGGACTCCTGGAGTCCCTGAATGCAACCATTCACCGGCTCAAACCACCTTTTCTTCAAATTTCCGAGGGCCCCTGAATGCAACCATTTCCGGTCCAATTTTTTACAATTAGTTTATATCCAGTTTAATATTATTTTTTAGGTCTGCGCCCCCCTCTGGGGTCTAGACATTTTTCTAATCCCTTTCCCCTTGGGAAATTTTATTTCTTTACTTTTAATTCGTCCGGGATATCGCCAACTTTAGAGGTCACGGGGTGAAAGGTATATCCGCCCAACCCCCGCTTTCATCTCCCTCTTTCACTTTGGTCTTCATGCTGGAAGCACACCAATTAGCGCTCGTACAGGTACTTTCTCAAGATTGCTAGGCTGATGAAGGTTTTTTTGTAACCGAAACGTCCCGCCGTTAACTGCAAAAATAAACAAATCTATTTGATTAACATCATTTTCCAGTTTTTATCGAATTTTTTCAATACTCCCTAACGAACCAAGAAGTACTATTGAGAAGGAAACCTGTTACGTTATGGATGAACATCGCTACCCGTATCGCTGGACCAATGGCCCGTGCAATAGAGCTGGTAGGAACCGAAATAAATCCTTTTACTCCAACCGTGCTGAACTTTACGCGCCGAAGAGCCACGAGGTCCGCCATTTTTACCAAAATGGCGACGCCCATAGGACCAGACGGGCGCCATTTTACGCGCCAGTCGTCGGATGGGGCCCTCTGGGGTTCTGCCCTTCACCGGAATGCTCCGGGGCCAGGTGTGACTGCCCAAGCCGTGGGCGTGGACCTGTGCTGTGGCTAGATCCCAGAGCCGAACGTCAACCCAGATCCAGGTATGATGATTATTATGACGAAGACCAACTATCACCGAGCAGTGAGGAGGAAGATTACCATTACCAAAATGAGGGGAGGGGCCTCGGTCGCCCAGTGTTTGCGACCAGTGGAGACGGGTCAGGCCACAGACCACATCCGGGCTCACGCACTGCTGGGCATCGGGCTCCTGTTGCGTGCCGCCCCGCACCTCCGAGACGAGCCTCACCACCTCCTAGAGTGCAACCTTGCACCCCACCCCCTAGACCCAGACCACCCAGGACTCGTCCACCGACCACGCCGCCCCCCCAGACTCGTGGATATAGGGGTGCCGGACCAGTGACGCCACCGCCGCCCGACGACCCACCACCGAGAGACCAGAGTTTGGCCACGCCCTCATCTTACGGCATAGATGATCCAGATTTCGTGGCAAAGGCCAAAGCGATATGCAGATTGATCCGATCCACTCATCATATCTCCATCATCGGCGAGTCTTCGGTTCTCAAGATAATTGACACGATCACTGCCAAACTGGCGTACTCCATCAAGGCAGCGGCGTCAGACCCCAACGTCATGTCCATCAGAGATTCTGAGGCCGAACATTGGCTACGTGAGACGCTACTGGTCCTCAAACATCACCACAAAGCCTGCTTGGTTTAACCCCACGTAGGAATCCAGGTTTCATATTGGTAGTGTGAAATTTTATGCCTGTCATACGTATATCAGTAATATAACACCTCCATTGCCTTTAAGGCCTACGTTACTGCCATAGAGGGGTATCCTAGTTGGATGACGTCATGCCTTTTAACCTTTTTGTCCATTCAAGGTTTTTATTCCCCTCTCCTTATCCTTGAGTTTTAACTCTAATTAGACCCTCAACACTATTATACTATAATATTATCGCCATCACACGTGAAATCTATAGACCGGTCATATTTGTATTAGAACTATAATACCTCCATTGCCCTAAAGAGTATAATTACTGTTATGGAGGGCCATCCCATTTGGATTATGTCATGCCTCTTAGCTGTCTTTCTATTTTAGGGTTCCATTCCCCTCCTGGAAGTTAGTTCATAATTTCACTTTAAATCACCACTATCACTATACAATCGCCATCGTTATATTGACTTTAAGCAACATGACCACTAGAATGTTACTTCCATCACATTCAATCCCATCTTTTTTCTGGGCCTATGAGCAAGATTATCTTATTTTGTCTAGACCTCACAGGCTTGACGTGTGACTGGGTGTACAGTGTACTTTGTGGACATACAGAGTTTAGCACATACATTTCCATCGTATTTTCAGCAGTGGGAGGGAATTAGTATGCTTTTGCAGTTATGGGCTCGTGGTGGGTTCTCACAAGGGAATGCTTTATTGAGAGGATATGATTGGTTTAGTATGAAAATACATATATGTCCATTACACTATTATGAATCCCTATCGGGCAATACGTGGAGACAATATTGTTGACATCTTGCCACATTCCCCGTGATGATCGTCCATTTTGAGACCTGTCATGACCTCTTCTGTCGGGCCGCCTACCCCTAGTACTGTCTATCTATGCCTTGTTATATATGATGTGTTATACCTCCTTAACATCACCACACACTCCCCTAACCCTAACCATTCACCTGTTTGCTGGAACTCAATTCTTATCTGCCATAGGTTTCCTTTACATGTGGAGACTCTATTCATCTCCCAATTTATATTCTGTGGAGAAATGGGTCGAGCTCATTCTAGAATGTAACTTAGCTACAACATAGTACCTATTTTACAATGCAATTCAATCACAAAATAACGCCCATTATCTTGTCTGTGGGATCCAACCACTGCACATTCCACTATATTCCCATTCACTACGAATGTGGGTAACCTGTTATTTAGATTCAGACAGACCATGACACACAGTCAGTCAAACACACTTCTCAGTGATGATGATAACTCTCCAATCTTTATATCAGACAGGCGGATCTTTTAGTTGTTGTAGGAGTGCTCCGCCAGGGGATATCCACCAGAGGGTGCTCTTGGTCTTCTCCTGGACAAGTCCACATCTCCTACAGTCCAAAACAACAACCATAGACAATATATACCAACTAAAACCAGATTCTTTATAGTATATATATATTTATATACAACATTGTGTCTAAAATTCAATTGAAATAAACACGAAAACTATACATCCAACAAAAAGAGGCGATGTTTGGCCCTTTGGTTCTCAATTGAGAAAAAAACTTGAGTATAGTACTAACTACCAGCAGTAGATACATACTTAATACCAGAAGATATGTACATTTATTGTATACATTTACAAATACCATAAGAACAAAACAATTAATATAATATAATACCTATTAAATCATTATATAATAAATAACAATATCACAATTATCTTCTACTCTAATACCACCAGGCCTTGATAGGAGATAGATATCATTACATACATAGATATTAGCGAGTACACTAACCAGTGGGCAGTCTTTGACTGTCTGCTGTCCTCTCTTAACCTAACCCCGTCAGTGCTGTTTTTATGTTTTGTCATAATATTTATTTCCACATCGAGTGACATTATCCGGCGGTCTCCCCGGGTAGTGTCTTAGTCATGTTGGTTACGAGGGAACACTTTTGTGTCTACCACCTCAAACCTGAAGTTACTTTTATTTCTCTTTTTTCACTTTTCCATGTCCATTGCATGTACAGTATTACCACCGTACGTGTCATTGAGATATAGTCAGACACATAGACTGAGCGATCACTGTCACATCTACCTTTCTATATCTCAAGTTTGTTTTATTTCTCTTTTTTCAGTTTTCCATCTCCATCTCATGTAAAGTATCATTACCATACATGTCATTGGGATATAGCTATGTAATATATGTTTCTATATATTCAGGTAACACTCTTGTGTCCACCACCACTAATCCAAAGTTAATTTTGTTTTTCTTTGTTCTATTTCACATATCCATCTCATGTAAAGGATTACCATCGTGCATGACATTGGGATATAGTAACATATGTAGATGGGCTGTACACTGCCATTGTCACCTCTCTATATTTGAAGTTAATTTTTTTCATTTTGTTCAATTTTCCACATCCTTTTCATGTCAAGTATTATTACCATACATGTCATCGTGATATAACTGTGTGATATATGTTCCTATATATTGAGGTAACACTTTGGTGTCCACCACCGCTATCTAAAGTTATTTTTATTTCTTTTTGTTCTATTTTGCATGTCCATCTCATGTAAAGTATCACCACCTACATGACATTGGGACATAGTTATATTTATTTCAATATCTATCACGTATACCTACTGTGTAAATGCATAATATGCTTACATATGACTATAGGAAAATGATGTTTCTGAAAGGCCTGTACGAAGCATGTCACCACTCACGATATCCATGATGATCACCCTCTACCCGCTATGGTCCACATCGGCCACGGGTCCAATATAGTCCATTGACGTGGCAATTTTTGTATTGGTGCACAGTATCCCTACGTGCCTAATCCTAAGTCACAGACCCCCCAATTAGATTGTTATTATTATTATTTATTAGTGGAGGTTAACACCTTCCCTTCCCCTTACTCTAAACCTAACCATTCGGGCCTTATGCCTAATCCTAAATTCACATCCATCCATTTCATTCATGTAGTCTTCATTTTCCCCACAATTGGCTTCCATTATTCACGCAGGAGCTTCTGGACTCCTGGAGTCCCTGAATGCAACCATTCACCGGCTCAAACCACCTTTTCTTCAAATTTCCGAGGGCCCCTGAATGCAACCATTTCCGGTCCAATTTTTTACAATTAGTTTATATCCAGTTTAATATTATTTTTTAGGTCTGCGCCCCCCTCTGGGGTCTAGACATTTTTCTAATCCCTTTCCCCTTGGGAAATTTTATTTCTTTACTTTTAATTCGTCCGGGATATCGCCAACTTTAGAGGTCACGGGGTGAAAGGTATATCCGCCCAACCCCCGCTTTCATCTCCCTCTTTCACTTTGGTCTTCATGCTGGAAGCACACCAATTAGCGCTCGTACAGGTACTTTCTCAAGATTGCTAGGCTGATGAAGGTTTTTTTGTAACCGAAACGTCCCGCCGTTAACTGCAAAAATAAACAAATCTATTTGATTAACATCATTTTCCAGTTTTTATCGAATTTTTTCAATACTCCCTAACGAACCAAGAAGTACTATTGAGAAGGAAACCTGTTACGTTATGGATGAACATCGCTACCCGTATCGCTGGACCAATGGCCCGTGCAATAGAGCTGGTAGGAACCGAAATAAATCCTTTTACTCCAACCGTGCTGAACTTTACGCGCCGAAGAGCCACGAGGTCCGCCATTTTTACCAAAATGGCGACGCCCATAGGACCAGACGGGCGCCATTTTACGCGCCAGTCGTCGGATGGGGCCCTCTGGGGTTCTGCCCTTCACCGGAATGCTCCGGGGCCAGGTGTGACTGCCCAAGCCGTGGGCGTGGACCTGTGCTGTGGCTAGATCCCAGAGCCGAACGTCAACCCAGATCCAGGTATGATGATTATTATGACGAAGACCAACTATCACCGAGCAGTGAGGAGGAAGATTACCATTACCAAAATGAGGGGAGGGGCCTCGGTCGCCCAGTGTTTGCGACCAGTGGAGACGGGTCAGGCCACAGACCACATCCGGGCTCACGCACTGCTGGGCATCGGGCTCCTGTTGCGTGCCGCCCCGCACCTCCGAGACGAGCCTCACCACCTCCTAGAGTGCAACCTTGCACCCCACCCCCTAGACCCAGACCACCCAGGACTCGTCCACCGACCACGCCGCCCCCCCAGACTCGTGGATATAGGGGTGCCGGACCAGTGACGCCACCGCCGCCCGACGACCCACCACCGAGAGACCAGAGTTTGGCCACGCCCTCATCTTACGGCATAGATGATCCAGATTTCGTGGCAAAGGCCAAAGCGATATGCAGATTGATCCGATCCACTCATCATATCTCCATCATCGGCGAGTCTTCGGTTCTCAAGATAATTGACACGATCACTGCCAAACTGGCGTACTCCATCAAGGCAGCGGCGTCAGACCCCAACGTCATGTCCATCAGAGATTCTGAGGCCGAACATTGGCTACGTGAGACGCTACTGGTCCTCAAACATCACCACAAAGCCTGCTTGGTTTAACCCCACGTAGGAATCCAGGTTTCATATTGGTAGTGTGAAATTTTATGCCTGTCATACGTATATCAGTAATATAACACCTCCATTGCCTTTAAGGCCTACGTTACTGCCATAGAGGGGTATCCTAGTTGGATGACGTCATGCCTTTTAACCTTTTTGTCCATTCAAGGTTTTTATTCCCCTCTCCTTATCCTTGAGTTTTAACTCTAATTAGACCCTCAACACTATTATACTATAATATTATCGCCATCACACGTGAAATCTATAGACCGGTCATATTTGTATTAGAACTATAATACCTCCATTGCCCTAAAGAGTATAATTACTGTTATGGAGGGCCATCCCATTTGGATTATGTCATGCCTCTTAGCTGTCTTTCTATTTTAGGGTTCCATTCCCCTCCTGGAAGTTAGTTCATAATTTCACTTTAAATCACCACTATCACTATACAATCGCCATCGTTATATTGACTTTAAGCAACATGACCACTAGAATGTTACTTCCATCACATTCAATCCCATCTTTTTTCTGGGCCTATGAGCAAGATTATCTTATTTTGTCTAGACCTCACAGGCTTGACGTGTGACTGGGTGTACAGTGTACTTTGTGGACATACAGAGTTTAGCACATACATTTCCATCGTATTTTCAGCAGTGGGAGGGAATTAGTATGCTTTTGCAGTTATGGGCTCGTGGTGGGTTCTCACAAGGGAATGCTTTATTGAGAGGATATGATTGGTTTAGTATGAAAATACATATATGTCCATTACACTATTATGAATCCCTATCGGGCAATACGTGGAGACAATATTGTTGACATCTTGCCACATTCCCCGTGATGATCGTCCATTTTGAGACCTGTCATGACCTCTTCTGTCGGGCCGCCTACCCCTAGTACTGTCTATCTATGCCTTGTTATATATGATGTGTTATACCTCCTTAACATCACCACACACTCCCCTAACCCTAACCATTCACCTGTTTGCTGGAACTCAATTCTTATCTGCCATAGGTTTCCTTTACATGTGGAGACTCTATTCATCTCCCAATTTATATTCTGTGGAGAAATGGGTCGAGCTCATTCTAGAATGTAACTTAGCTACAACATAGTACCTATTTTACAATGCAATTCAATCACAAAATAACGCCCATTATCTTGTCTGTGGGATCCAACCACTGCACATTCCACTATATTCCCATTCACTACGAATGTGGGTAACCTGTTATTTAGATTCAGACAGACCATGACACACAGTCAGTCAAACACACTTCTCAGTGATGATGATAACTCTCCAATCTTTATATCAGACAGGCGGATCTTTTAGTTGTTGTAGGAGTGCTCCGCCAGGGGATATCCACCAGAGGGTGCTCTTGGTCTTCTCCTGGACAAGTCCACATCTCCTACAGTCCAAAACAACAACCATAGACAATATATACCAACTAAAACCAGATTCTTTATAGTATATATATATTTATATACAACATTGTGTCTAAAATTCAATTGAAATAAACACGAAAACTATACATCCAACAAAAAGAGGCGATGTTTGGCCCTTTGGTTCTCAATTGAGAAAAAAACTTGAGTATAGTACTAACTACCAGCAGTAGATACATACTTAATACCAGAAGATATGTACATTTATTGTATACATTTACAAATACCATAAGAACAAAACAATTAATATAATATAATACCTATTAAATCATTATATAATAAATAACAATATCACAATTATCTTCTACTCTAATACCACCAGGCCTTGATAGGAGATAGATATCATTACATACATAGATATTAGCGAGTACACTAACCAGTGGGCAGTCTTTGACTGTCTGCTGTCCTCTCTTAACCTAACCCCGTCAGTGCTGTTTTTATGTTTTGTCATGATATTTATTTCCACATCGAGTGACATTATCCGGCGGTCTCCCCGGGTAGTGTCTTAGTCATGTTGGTTACGAGGGAACACTTTTGTGTCTACCACCTCAAACCTGAAGTTACTTTTATTTCTCTTTTTTCACTTTTCCATGTCCATTGCATGTACAGTATTACCACCGTACGTGTCATTGAGATATAGTCAGACACATAGACTGAGCGATCACTGTCACATCTACCTTTCTATATCTCAAGTTTGTTTTATTTCTCTTTTTTCAGTTTTCCATCTCCATCTCATGTAAAGTATCATTACCATACATGTCATTGGGATATAGCTATGTAATATATGTTTCTATATATTCAGGTAACACTCTTGTGTCCACCACCACTAATCCAAAGTTAATTTTGTTTTTCTTTGTTCTATTTCACATATCCATCTCATGTAAAGGATTACCATCGTGCATGACATTGGGATATAGTAACATATGTAGATGGGCTGTACACTGCCATTGTCACCTCTCTATATTTGAAGTTAATTTTTTTTCATTTTGTTCAATTTTCCACATCCTTTTCATGTCAAGTATTATTACCATACATGTCATCGTGATATAACTGTGTGATATATGTTCCTATATATTGAGGTAACACTCTGGTGTCCACCACCGCTATCTAAAGTTATTTTTATTTCTTTTTGTTCTATTTTGCATGTCCATCTCATGTAAAGTATCACCACCTACATGACATTGGGACATAGTTATATTTATTTCAATATCTATCACGTATACCTACTGTGTAAATGCATAATATGCTTACATATGACTATAGGAAAATGATGTTTCTGAAAGGCCTGTACGAAGCATGTCACCACTCACGATATCCATGATGATCACCCTTTACCCGCTATGGTCCACATCGGCCACGGGTCCAATATAGTCCATTGACGTGGCAATTTTTGTATTGGTGCACAGTATCCCTACGTGCCTAATCCTAAGTCACAGACCCCCCAATTAGATTGTTATTATTATTATTTATTAGTGGAGGTTAACACCTTCCCTTCCCCTTACTCTAAACCTAACCATTCGGGCCTTATGCCTAATCCTAAATTCACATCCACCCATTTCATTCATGTAGTCTTCATTTTCCCCACAATTGGCTTCCATTATTCACGCAGGAGCTTCTGGACTCCTGGAGTCCCTGAATGCAACCATTCACCGGCTCAAACCACCTTTTCTTCAAATTTCCGAGGGCCCCTGAATGCAACCATTTCCGGTCCAATTTTTTACAATTAGTTTATATCCAGTTTAATATTATTTTTTAGGTCTGCGCCCCCCTCTGGGGTCTAGACATTTTTCTAATCCCTTTCCCCTTGGGAAATTTTATTTCTTTACTTTTAATTCGTCCGGGATATCGCCAACTTTAGAGGTCACGGGGTGAAAGGTATATCCGCCCAACCCCCGCTTTCATCTCCCTCTTTCACTTTGGTCTTCATGCTGGAAGCACACCAATTAGCGCTCGTACAGGTACTTTCTCAAGATTGCTAGGCTGATGAAGGTTTTTTTGTAACCGAAACGTCCCGCCGTTATATTGCAACTGTAAATAAACAAATCAACTTGATTAACATCATCTTCCGATCTTTTTTCGATTTTTAATAATTTTTTTCACACAACATTCTTGCTAATTACCACGAGCTAACACCACTGGTGCGTTATAACACCTTACTATGGATGAACGCTACAACCCACATGAATGGACCCAAGTCCAGAGCAGGAGATCTGGTAGGACCCGCTATAAAGCTCCCTATATTAATCGCAATCGACATTATTCACCGGAGAATAACGAAGTTCGCCATCACTCATCTGATAAAAACGAGGTCCGTCAAGACTACAAAAATGGCGGCGCCCATAGCCCGGAGCGCGCGCCATCTTACGCTCAAGCGGTCAGATGGGGCCCGCGTAGACCTTATTCTTCACCGGAGTCTACCGGAACCAGGTACGAACACCCACGTCACGGGCCTAGACCTGCACCATGGCAAGCGCCTAGGGTTGAACATTACTCCAGATGGAGCCACGATGATCAATACCATGATTATATATCCTCACCAGAGAGGTACTATCACCGTGGCTATCCACACACTGCTAGATATCACAGTGGGGGGAGATATGATGATCGCCCTTACGGCACCACCAGCAGAGATGGGTCACGGTACAGACCACCATCTAATCCCCTTGATGTCGGGCGTCCCGCACCTGCTGCGCCGCCGCCTCTGATGCGACCTTCCAGACCTCATAGACGCAGCACGCCACCTCCCAGGGCGCGTCCGAGCACGCCGCCCCCTCGATTCCGACCACCCAGGGGTCGCCGACCGACCACGCCGCCCCCCCAGGTTCGTGGGCCCAGGGGAGCCAGACCAGGCACGCCACCACCGCGTGATCGACCACCTAGGGGTCGTAGACCGACCACGCCGCCCCCCCATACCCGTGGGCGCAGGGCAACCAGGCCAGGTACGCCACCACCACGTAATCGACCACCGAGGGGTCGCAGACCGGCTACGCCTCCACCACACTACAGAAGCGACCCGGATTTCGCAGCCAAGGCCAGGGTGACATGCAGGCTCATCAAAGCCACACATCACATGTCCAACATCAGCGGTAGGTCCATCCCCATCGCAATCGACAAACTCACCACCAAATTGGCGACTTCGATTAAACCAGCAGCGCCCAACCCCACCACCACTTCCCTCATAGAGGCCAACGCCAAGCAGTGGGAACAGGAGACGCTGCTAATTCTCAAGGATCATTACCAAGAGTGCTTGGACACAGACCTAGAGATTATGACCCATGTCGGTGGCGTCGACTGGCAACAGCCTTTTGGGGTGGCCACCACGTGGGCTAAGAAACAGCTGGGACAAAGGCTCTTACAACGCACTCTAGACAAAGTCCATTCCATGCTGTCTAATGCGCTGTCTATTCCAGAGGTCAGACCCACCCCCAGATCAACCAACACAGGGTCAGCCCCTCCGGGCCAACACCACGTCTTCACCAGACCCATGAAGGCGGTGCAGAAACGTCGCCACATCAACCCTCCAGACACAGAGGGTCCTAACGCAACCGATTCCTCCACCTGGTGGAATCCCGTTCTGCTTACCGGACCGACACCAGAGGGTCCGACCCCACTCTGCCAGAGGGTACCACGGGTGAGAGTCAGAACGTCTGCCAACGCTCCACCCTCAAATCCATTGGACACAGAGCTACGTCATGAAGATCCACAACAGGACAGGGTCCAGCCTCACGCCACGAAGGAAGCACCGCGGACCAAGAAGGACACACCTACTCCTCTCCCATCTCTTCTCCCCCTCCCTTCTTCCCCCCTCCCCGCTCCTCTTCCCTCCTCCTCTTCCCTTTCCCTCTCCATCCCCCGTCTTCTCCCTCTCCCCCTTATAACCCCCTCCTCCTCCTCCTCCTCCTCCCCCCCCCCCCCCCCTCCCCTCCCTTCAGTCCCCAGTCCCCCATTCCTCTCTGCCTCTTCTCTCTTCCAGCTCACGTCCACGCCCCTCCTCTTCAGGACAGACCTTCCCTACGGATGTGGAGGCACCTGGAACCCATCCCACGAGCACTGCTCTTCACAATGATGACTGCGACTCCATGGAGCTTTGGTCGGAGGCCAACGCTCCCCGCATGCCAACCGCCGAGGGGCCCACGGTCCCCGTTACAATTGACAGTGACAGTTCCACACCATCCAGTCCACAACCGGGGCCCAGCAGGTTACCCTCACCTACCCTCACTCCACCTATTCTCATAGAGAACACTCACACCACACCCAACACAGGCACATCTGCATCACAACCCAAGCTATTATTCTCACCAGTCTACAGACCACATAGACATCTCAGCACAGGCAAAAACAGAGTCAAGGACTGGTCCCTCACCCCCACTAAGAAGTGGGTCATCATGGGGGACTCCAATCTCAATCGCATACCACCCTTCCAAGAGCCCGACCTCCAGATCGAGTCCTATCCGGGTGCAACGTTTAGGCATGCTGAAGCCATACTGGCAAAAACCACACACACTGACATTGTTGAGTCACTCGTGCTGTCCTTTGGCATCAATGACAGAGCTCAGAGGACAGAGGGGGCACTGATCGGCCACATACAGAGGGCTGTGAGAATGGCCACTCTTGCTTTTCCCCAAGCCCTCATACTAATACCCGAACTGAATTTCTCTGAGTCCCTTCCAGAGGATGAACAACGCAACCTGAGACGGCTCAACCAACACATCGTCAGACAGTTCCACTTCATCCCCAGACTGCAGCAGAAGAGCTTCCAGGCTGAGGAAGACGGCGTCCACTGGACCATCCCCACCGCCAGGAAGATCCTCAAAGAATGGGTTGATATGTTAAAAGCAAACGCCCCGTGAAAACTGTTTTGTCTACGGGGTTTAAGAATGTCATTGTGTTAGCGCAGAAGTTTAACATTACTGCAGCTCAACTCTCCCTGCTTAACAAAGGCCTTAATTTCATACCGATCATCAGAGGAGAAAAAAATGTTAAAAATCAAACACAAATTGACATCAGAACCTACCATAGGAGACTCAAATTAGCTGCACATTTTGAGCACACTAGGGAAACTAGTCCACTCCCATTTATGCCAAAATCCACATGGGTACCACCAGAACCAACCGTGCCTTGGCCCTTAAGGCAACTAATACAGTCAGACGTGGAATGGTTCGACAACCACTATGTTGCCAAATGCAACACGACTAACCTAGATCAATTTGAACTGGAAGCCCTTAAACAACTAAAAAGCAACAAAAATATAGTCATCAAACCAGCTGATAAAGGCAGCTCTGTTGTCGTTTTGGACAGAGAGCAATACCTGTGGGAGGGTTACAGGCAACTTAATGACAAAAAGTACTATAAAAGCCTTAAGAAACCTATCTTTAAGGACACTATTCCTTTAGTCACAGAAATACTCCAAAAACTGCAAACCAAAAAGTTCATTAATGCCAAACAGAGGTCCTTTTTGATGGGGGATGCCGAACCCAGACCTAGGCTATTTTATATGTTGCCAAAAATACACAAGGCCAGAGACAAGTGGAGCCTTCCCAATGTAATTCCACCTGGAAGGCCCATTGTCTCGGATTGTGGTAGTGAGACATATGCCACAGCCCATTTTGTGGAGACATACCTCAATCCCATATCTATCAAACATCCCAGTTACATTAAAGACACATACGACTTTGTCAACAAAATTAAACTACTGCACATTCCAGCTGATGCCTTCCTGTTCACCATGGATGTGGACAGCCTTTACACAAATATTAACACAGACCAAGGCATGGAGGCGGTCAAAAATACCTTTCAGTTATATCCAGATTCCAAACGTCCAGATAAGGAAATATTACAACTCTTATACCTTAACCTTACCAGAAACGACTTTGAATTTGACGATAAATACTTTTTACAAATATCAGGCACGGCCATGGGTAAAAAATTTGCTCCCTCTTTTGCCAATATTTTCATGGCCCAGTGGGAACAATCAGCCTTATCACAGGCTCCCATTAAACCCTTACATTACTATAGATACCTAGATGATATTTGGGGAGTGTGGACACACTCTTTACAGGAGTTTGATACATTCTGCAATTTTCTGAACAACTTTAACAGTTCCATCACCATTAAATCAACACACAGTCTCACTGAGGTGGATTTTCTGGACACGACAACCTTTAAGGGCCCTAATTTCCAGCAAACAAACAGATTGGACATTAAAGTGTTCTTTAAAGCAACAGACACACATGCTCTATTGAATAAAAGCAGCCACCATCCCAAGCACACTTTTGCGGGCTTGGTCAAATCCCAATTTTTAAGATTCCACAGAATCTGCACAAGAATAGAGGACTTTGGGTTTGCCGTGAGGGTGCTGTGCAAGGTCTTGTCCACCAGAGGGTACTCTTGGTCTTTCCTTAGACAGGTCTACAGTACTTTCAAAACAGTTAAACCAATTAACGTGGACCCCATGATACCACTGGTCATATTCTACTCGGAGTCTGCCACTAAATTGGCCAGAGCCTTTAAGAATAATTTCAAAATACTCCAGGAACAAGGTGGTCTATTGGTGGACCACAGAATAATCACGGCCTACAAGAAGAACAACAATATACAGGATATACTCATTAAAGCCAAATTAACACCGTTGACTCAGAAGACTGAGGCTGCTCGCACTGAGTTTTACAAATTTGAACCCTGGGCATACAACAAACACACCAACCAGGTGTTCGCCACCCAAAAAAGTACCAACACTAAAACTAAAAATTGCATATATCTCATAAGTTGTCTCACGTGCTCGATGCAATATGTAGGTGAAACTGGCAATACACTACTGACACGATTCACCCAACATAGATATAACATCAGCCGTAAAAAAGACACTCACCTGCCCTTGGTTAGCCATTTCATTGAGCACGGGTGGAATAATCTGACCACTACTATCTTAGAGGCAAATCCCAATTGGTCCAAGAAACAGAGGAAATATCTGGAAAGACAATGGATTCACAAGTTGAACACCCGTCTCCCCTTTGGCCTCAATGAGAAATAACTCCACAACATGATAATATAATATAATAACATAACAATAATCATATCAAATTTGATAATATATATACAAAAAAAACTTTATGTTATCATTCCTACTCTAATACCACCAGGCCTTGATAGGAGATAGATATCATTACATACATAGATATTAGCGAGTACACTAACCAGTGGGCAGTCTTTGACTGTCTGCTGTCCTCTCTTAACCTAACCCCGTCAGTGCTGTTTTTATGTTTTGTCATGATATTTATTTCCA
This sequence comes from Ammodytes marinus, assembly GCF_949987685.1. Taxonomy (NCBI): domain Eukaryota; kingdom Metazoa; phylum Chordata; class Actinopteri; order Uranoscopiformes; family Ammodytidae; genus Ammodytes; species Ammodytes marinus. Next base: position 65,322 of record NW_027648112.1, read on the forward strand.
CATCGAGTGACATTATCCGGCGGTCTCCCCGGGTAGTGTCTTAGTCATGTTGGTTACGAGGGAACACTTTTGTGTCTACCACCTCAAACCTGAAGTTACTTTTATTTCTCTTTTTTCACTTTTCCATGTCCATTGCATGTACAGTATTACCACCGTACGTGTCATTGAGATATAGTCAGACACATAGACTGAGCGATCACTGTCACATCTACCTTTCTATATCTCAAGTTTGTTTTATTTCTCTTTTTTCAGTTTTCCATCTCCATCTCATGTAAAGTATCATTACCATACATGTCATTGGGATATAGCTATGTAATATATGTTTCTATATATTCAGGTAACACTCTTGTGTCCACCACCACTAATCCAAAGTTAATTTTGTTTTTCTTTGTTCTATTTCACATATCCATCTCATGTAAAGGATTACCATCGTGCATGACATTGGGATATAGTAACATATGTAGATGGGCTGTACACTGCCATTGTCACCTCTCTATATTTGAAGTTAATTTTTTTTCATTTTGTTCAATTTTCCACATCCTTTTCATGTCAAGTATTATTACCATACATGTCATCGTGATATAACTGTGTGATATATGTTCCTATATATTGAGGTAACACTCTGGTGTCCACCACCGCTATCTAAAGTTATTTTTATTTCTTTTTGTTCTATTTTGCATGTCCATCTCATGTAAAGTATCACCACCTACATGACATTGGGACATAGTTATATTTATTTCAATATCTATCACGTATACCTACTGTGTAAATGCATAATATGCTTACATATGACTATAGGAAAATGATGTTTCTGAAAGGCCTGTACGAAGCATGTCACCACTCACGATATCCATGATGATCACCCTTTACCCGCTATGGTCCACATCGGCCACGGGTCCAATATAGTCCATTGACGTGGCAATTTTTGTATTGGTGCACAGTATCCCTACGTGCCTAATCCTAAGTCACAGACCCCCCAATTAGATTGTTATTATTATTATTTATTAGTGGAGGTTAACACCTTCCCTTCCCCTTACTCTAAACCTAACCATTCGGGCCTTATGCCTAATCCTAAATTCACATCCACCCATTTCATTCATGTAGTCTTCATTTTCCCCACAATTGGCTTCCATTATTCACGCAGGAGCTTCTGGACTCCTGGAGTCCCTGAATGCAACCATTCACCGGCTCAAACCACCTTTTCTTCAAATTTCCGAGGGCCCCTGAATGCAACCATTTCCGGTCCAATTTTTTACAATTAGTTTATATCCAGTTTAATATTATTTTTTAGGTCTGCGCCCCCCTCTGGGGTCTAGACATTTTTCTAATCCCTTTCCCCTTGGGAAATTTTATTTCTTTACTTTTAATTCGTCCGGGATATCGCCAACTTTAGAGGTCACGGGGTGAAAGGTATATCCGCCCAACCCCCGCTTTCATCTCCCTCTTTCACTTTGGTCTTCATGCTGGAAGCACACCAATTAGCGCTCGTACAGGTACTTTCTCAAGATTGCTAGGCTGATGAAGGTTTTTTTGTAACCGAAACGTCCCGCCGTTATATTGCAACTGTAAATAAACAAATCAACTTGATTAACATCATCTTCCGATCTTTTTTCGATTTTTAATAATTTTTTTCACACAACATTCTTGCTAATTACCACGAGCTAACACCACTGGTGCGTTATAACACCTTACTATGGATGAACGCTACAACCCACATGAATGGACCCAAGTCCAGAGCAGGAGATCTGGTAGGACCCGCTATAAAGCTCCCTATATTAATCGCAATCGACATTATTCACCGGAGAATAACGAAGTTCGCCATCACTCATCTGATAAAAACGAGGTCCGTCAAGACTACAAAAATGGCGGCGCCCATAGCCCGGAGCGCGCGCCATCTTACGCTCAAGCGGTCAGATGGGGCCCGCGTAGACCTTATTCTTCACCGGAGTCTACCGGAACCAGGTACGAACACCCACGTCACGGGCCTAGACCTGCACCATGGCAAGCGCCTAGGGTTGAACATTACTCCAGATGGAGCCACGATGATCAATACCATGATTATATATCCTCACCAGAGAGGTACTATCACCGTGGCTATCCACACACTGCTAGATATCACAGTGGGGGGAGATATGATGATCGCCCTTACGGCACCACCAGCAGAGATGGGTCACGGTACAGACCACCATCTAATCCCCTTGATGTCGGGCGTCCCGCACCTGCTGCGCCGCCGCCTCTGATGCGACCTTCCAGACCTCATAGACGCAGCACGCCACCTCCCAGGGCGCGTCCGAGCACGCCGCCCCCTCGATTCCGACCACCCAGGGGTCGCCGACCGACCACGCCGCCCCCCCAGGTTCGTGGGCCCAGGGGAGCCAGACCAGGCACGCCACCACCGCGTGATCGACCACCTAGGGGTCGTAGACCGACCACGCCGCCCCCCCATACCCGTGGGCGCAGGGCAACCAGGCCAGGTACGCCACCACCACGTAATCGACCACCGAGGGGTCGCAGACCGGCTACGCCTCCACCACACTACAGAAGCGACCCGGATTTCGCAGCCAAGGCCAGGGTGACATGCAGGCTCATCAAAGCCACACATCACATGTCCAACATCAGCGGTAGGTCCATCCCCATCGCAATCGACAAACTCACCACCAAATTGGCGACTTCGATTAAACCAGCAGCGCCCAACCCCACCACCACTTCCCTCATAGAGGCCAACGCCAAGCAGTGGGAACAGGAGACGCTGCTAATTCTCAAGGATCATTACCAAGAGTGCTTGGACACAGACCTAGAGATTATGACCCATGTCGGTGGCGTCGACTGGCAACAGCCTTTTGGGGTGGCCACCACGTGGGCTAAGAAACAGCTGGGACAAAGGCTCTTACAACGCACTCTAGACAAAGTCCATTCCATGCTGTCTAATGCGCTGTCTATTCCAGAGGTCAGACCCACCCCCAGATCAACCAACACAGGGTCAGCCCCTCCGGGCCAACACCACGTCTTCACCAGACCCATGAAGGCGGTGCAGAAACGTCGCCACATCAACCCTCCAGACACAGAGGGTCCTAACGCAACCGATTCCTCCACCTGGTGGAATCCCGTTCTGCTTACCGGACCGACACCAGAGGGTCCGACCCCACTCTGCCAGAGGGTACCACGGGTGAGAGTCAGAACGTCTGCCAACGCTCCACCCTCAAATCCATTGGACACAGAGCTACGTCATGAAGATCCACAACAGGACAGGGTCCAGCCTCACGCCACGAAGGAAGCACCGCGGACCAAGAAGGACACACCTACTCCTCTCCCATCTCTTCTCCCCCTCCCTTCTTCCCCCCTCCCCGCTCCTCTTCCCTCCTCCTCTTCCCTTTCCCTCTCCATCCCCCGTCTTCTCCCTCTCCCCCTTATAACCCCCTCCTCCTCCTCCTCCTCCTCCCCCCCCCCCCCCCCTCCCCTCCCTTCAGTCCCCAGTCCCCCATTCCTCTCTGCCTCTTCTCTCTTCCAGCTCACGTCCACGCCCCTCCTCTTCAGGACAGACCTTCCCTACGGATGTGGAGGCACCTGGAACCCATCCCACGAGCACTGCTCTTCACAATGATGACTGCGACTCCATGGAGCTTTGGTCGGAGGCCAACGCTCCCCGCATGCCAACCGCCGAGGGGCCCACGGTCCCCGTTACAATTGACAGTGACAGTTCCACACCATCCAGTCCACAACCGGGGCCCAGCAGGTTACCCTCACCTACCCTCACTCCACCTATTCTCATAGAGAACACTCACACCACACCCAACACAGGCACATCTGCATCACAACCCAAGCTATTATTCTCACCAGTCTACAGACCACATAGACATCTCAGCACAGGCAAAAACAGAGTCAAGGACTGGTCCCTCACCCCCACTAAGAAGTGGGTCATCATGGGGGACTCCAATCTCAATCGCATACCACCCTTCCAAGAGCCCGACCTCCAGATCGAGTCCTATCCGGGTGCAACGTTTAGGCATGCTGAAGCCATACTGGCAAAAACCACACACACTGACATTGTTGAGTCACTCGTGCTGTCCTTTGGCATCAATGACAGAGCTCAGAGGACAGAGGGGGCACTGATCGGCCACATACAGAGGGCTGTGAGAATGGCCACTCTTGCTTTTCCCCAAGCCCTCATACTAATACCCGAACTGAATTTCTCTGAGTCCCTTCCAGAGGATGAACAACGCAACCTGAGACGGCTCAACCAACACATCGTCAGACAGTTCCACTTCATCCCCAGACTGCAGCAGAAGAGCTTCCAGGCTGAGGAAGACGGCGTCCACTGGACCATCCCCACCGCCAGGAAGATCCTCAAAGAATGGGTTGATATGTTAAAAGCAAACGCCCCGTGAAAACTGTTTTGTCTACGGGGTTTAAGAATGTCATTGTGTTAGCGCAGAAGTTTAACATTACTGCAGCTCAACTCTCCCTGCTTAACAAAGGCCTTAATTTCATACCGATCATCAGAGGAGAAAAAAATGTTAAAAATCAAACACAAATTGACATCAGAACCTACCATAGGAGACTCAAATTAGCTGCACATTTTGAGCACACTAGGGAAACTAGTCCACTCCCATTTATGCCAAAATCCACATGGGTACCACCAGAACCAACCGTGCCTTGGCCCTTAAGGCAACTAATACAGTCAGACGTGGAATGGTTCGACAACCACTATGTTGCCAAATGCAACACGACTAACCTAGATCAATTTGAACTGGAAGCCCTTAAACAACTAAAAAGCAACAAAAATATAGTCATCAAACCAGCTGATAAAGGCAGCTCTGTTGTCGTTTTGGACAGAGAGCAATACCTGTGGGAGGGTTACAGGCAACTTAATGACAAAAAGTACTATAAAAGCCTTAAGAAACCTATCTTTAAGGACACTATTCCTTTAGTCACAGAAATACTCCAAAAACTGCAAACCAAAAAGTTCATTAATGCCAAACAGAGGTCCTTTTTGATGGGGGATGCCGAACCCAGACCTAGGCTATTTTATATGTTGCCAAAAATACACAAGGCCAGAGACAAGTGGAGCCTTCCCAATGTAATTCCACCTGGAAGGCCCATTGTCTCGGATTGTGGTAGTGAGACATATGCCACAGCCCATTTTGTGGAGACATACCTCAATCCCATATCTATCAAACATCCCAGTTACATTAAAGACACATACGACTTTGTCAACAAAATTAAACTACTGCACATTCCAGCTGATGCCTTCCTGTTCACCATGGATGTGGACAGCCTTTACACAAATATTAACACAGACCAAGGCATGGAGGCGGTCAAAAATACCTTTCAGTTATATCCAGATTCCAAACGTCCAGATAAGGAAATATTACAACTCTTATACCTTAACCTTACCAGAAACGACTTTGAATTTGACGATAAATACTTTTTACAAATATCAGGCACGGCCATGGGTAAAAAATTTGCTCCCTCTTTTGCCAATATTTTCATGGCCCAGTGGGAACAATCAGCCTTATCACAGGCTCCCATTAAACCCTTACATTACTATAGATACCTAGATGATATTTGGGGAGTGTGGACACACTCTTTACAGGAGTTTGATACATTCTGCAATTTTCTGAACAACTTTAACAGTTCCATCACCATTAAATCAACACACAGTCTCACTGAGGTGGATTTTCTGGACACGACAACCTTTAAGGGCCCTAATTTCCAGCAAACAAACAGATTGGACATTAAAGTGTTCTTTAAAGCAACAGACACACATGCTCTATTGAATAAAAGCAGCCACCATCCCAAGCACACTTTTGCGGGCTTGGTCAAATCCCAATTTTTAAGATTCCACAGAATCTGCACAAGAATAGAGGACTTTGGGTTTGCCGTGAGGGTGCTGTGCAAGGTCTTGTCCACCAGAGGGTACTCTTGGTCTTTCCTTAGACAGGTCTACAGTACTTTCAAAACAGTTAAACCAATTAACGTGGACCCCATGATACCACTGGTCATATTCTACTCGGAGTCTGCCACTAAATTGGCCAGAGCCTTTAAGAATAATTTCAAAATACTCCAGGAACAAGGTGGTCTATTGGTGGACCACAGAATAATCACGGCCTACAAGAAGAACAACAATATACAGGATATACTCATTAAAGCCAAATTAACACCGTTGACTCAGAAGACTGAGGCTGCTCGCACTGAGTTTTACAAATTTGAACCCTGGGCATACAACAAACACACCAACCAGGTGTTCGCCACCCAAAAAAGTACCAACACTAAAACTAAAAATTGCATATATCTCATAAGTTGTCTCACGTGCTCGATGCAATATGTAGGTGAAACTGGCAATACACTACTGACACGATTCACCCAACATAGATATAACATCAGCCGTAAAAAAGACACTCACCTGCCCTTGGTTAGCCATTTCATTGAGCACGGGTGGAATAATCTGACCACTACTATCTTAGAGGCAAATCCCAATTGGTCCAAGAAACAGAGGAAATATCTGGAAAGACAATGGATTCACAAGTTGAACACCCGTCTCCCCTTTGGCCTCAATGAGAAATAACTCCACAACATGATAATATAATATAATAACATAACAATAATCATATCAAATTTGATAATATATATACAAAAAAAACTTTATGTTATCATTCCTACTCTAATACCACCAGGCCTTGATAGGAGATAGATATCATTACATACATAGATATTAGCGAGTACACTAACCAGTGGGCAGTCTTTGACTGTCTGCTGTCCTCTCTTAACCTAACCCCGTCAGTGCTGTTTTTATGTTTTGTCATGATATTTATTTCCACATCGAGTGACATTATCCGGCGGTCTCCCCGGGTAGTGTCTTAGTCATGTTGGTTACGAGGGAACACTTTTGTGTCTACCACCTCAAACCTGAAGTTACTTTTATTTCTCTTTTTTCACTTTTCCATGTCCATTGCATGTACAGTATTACCACCGTACGTGTCATTGAGATATAGTCAGACACATAGACTGAGCGATCACTGTCACATCTACCTTTCTATATCTCAAGTTTGTTTTATTTCTCTTTTTTCAGTTTTCCATCTCCATCTCATGTAAAGTATCATTACCATACATGTCATTGGGATATAGCTATGTAATATATGTTTCTATATATTCAGGTAACACTCTTGTGTCCACCACCACTAATCCAAAGTTAATTTTGTTTTTCTTTGTTCTATTTCACATATCCATCTCATGTAAAGGATTACCATCGTGCATGACATTGGGATATAGTAACATATGTAGATGGGCTGTACACTGCCATTGTCACCTCTCTATATTTGAAGTTAATTTTTTTTCATTTTGTTCAATTTTCCACATCCTTTTCATGTCAAGTATTATTACCATACATGTCATCGTGATATAACTGTGTGATATATGTTCCTATATATTGAGGTAACACTCTGGTGTCCACCACCGCTATCTAAAGTTATTTTTATTTCTTTTTGTTCTATTTTGCATGTCCATCTCATGTAAAGTATCACCACCTACATGACATTGGGACATAGTTATATTTATTTCAATATCTATCACGTATACCTACTGTGTAAATGCATAATATGCTTACATATGACTATAGGAAAATGATGTTTCTGAAAGGCCTGTACGAAGCATGTCACCACTCACGATATCCATGATGATCACCCTTTACCCGCTATGGTCCACATCGGCCACGGGTCCAATATAGTCCATTGACGTGGCAATTTTTGTATTGGTGCACAGTATCCCTACGTGCCTAATCCTAAGTCACAGACCCCCCAATTAGATTGTTATTATTATTATTTATTAGTGGAGGTTAACACCTTCCCTTCCCCTTACTCTAAACCTAACCATTCGGGCCTTATGCCTAATCCTAAATTCACATCCACCCATTTCATTCATGTAGTCTTCATTTTCCCCACAATTGGCTTCCATTATTCACGCAGGAGCTTCTGGACTCCTGGAGTCCCTGAATGCAACCATTCACCGGCTCAAACCACCTTTTCTTCAAATTTCCGAGGGCCCCTGAATGCAACCATTTCCGGTCCAATTTTTTACAATTAGTTTATATCCAGTTTAATATTATTTTTTAGGTCTGCGCCCCCCTCTGGGGTCTAGACATTTTTCTAATCCCTTTCCCCTTGGGAAATTTTATTTCTTTACTTTTAATTCGTCCGGGATATCGCCAACTTTAGAGGTCACGGGGTGAAAGGTATATCCGCCCAACCCCCGCTTTCATCTCCCTCTTTCACTTTGGTCTTCATGCTGGAAGCACACCAATTAGCGCTCGTACAGGTACTTTCTCAAGATTGCTAGGCTGATGAAGGTTTTTTTGTAACCGAAACGTCCCGCCGTTATATTGCAACTGTAAATAAACAAATCAACTTGATTAACATCATCTTCCGATCTTTTTTCGATTTTTAATAATTTTTTTCACACAACATTCTTGCTAATTACCACGAGCTAACACCACTGGTGCGTTATAACACCTTACTATGGATGAACGCTACAACCCACATGAATGGACCCAAGTCCAGAGCAGGAGATCTGGTAGGACCCGCTATAAAGCTCCCTATATTAATCGCAATCGACATTATTCACCGGAGAATAACGAAGTTCGCCATCACTCATCTGATAAAAACGAGGTCCGTCAAGACTACAAAAATGGCGGCGCCCATAGCCCGGAGCGCGCGCCATCTTACGCTCAAGCGGTCAGATGGGGCCCGCGTAGACCTTATTCTTCACCGGAGTCTACCGGAACCAGGTACGAACACCCACGTCACGGGCCTAGACCTGCACCATGGCAAGCGCCTAGGGTTGAACATTACTCCAGATGGAGCCACGATGATCAATACCATGATTATATATCCTCACCAGAGAGGTACTATCACCGTGGCTATCCACACACTGCTAGATATCACAGTGGGGGGAGATATGATGATCGCCCTTACGGCACCACCAGCAGAGATGGGTCACGGTACAGACCACCATCTAATCCCCTTGATGTCGGGCGTCCCGCACCTGCTGCGCCGCCGCCTCTGATGCGACCTTCCAGACCTCATAGACGCAGCACGCCACCTCCCAGGGCGCGTCCGAGCACGCCGCCCCCTCGATTCCGACCACCCAGGGGTCGCCGACCGACCACGCCGCCCCCCCAGGTTCGTGGGCCCAGGGGAGCCAGACCAGGCACGCCACCACCGCGTGATCGACCACCTAGGGGTCGTAGACCGACCACGCCGCCCCCCCATACCCGTGGGCGCAGGGCAACCAGGCCAGGTACGCCACCACCACGTAATCGACCACCGAGGGGTCGCAGACCGGCTACGCCTCCACCACACTACAGAAGCGACCCGGATTTCGCAGCCAAGGCCAGGGTGACATGCAGGCTCATCAAAGCCACACATCACATGTCCAACATCAGCGGTAGGTCCATCCCCATCGCAATCGACAAACTCACCACCAAATTGGCGACTTCGATTAAACCAGCAGCGCCCAACCCCACCACCACTTCCCTCATAGAGGCCAACGCCAAGCAGTGGGAACAGGAGACGCTGCTAATTCTCAAGGATCATTACCAAGAGTGCTTGGACACAGACCTAGAGATTATGACCCATGTCGGTGGCGTCGACTGGCAACAGCCTTTTGGGGTGGCCACCACGTGGGCTAAGAAACAGCTGGGACAAAGGCTCTTACAACGCACTCTAGACAAAGTCCATTCCATGCTGTCTAATGCGCTGTCTATTCCAGAGGTCAGACCCACCCCCAGATCAACCAACACAGGGTCAGCCCCTCCGGGCCAACACCACGTCTTCACCAGACCCATGAAGGCGGTGCAGAAACGTCGCCACATCAACCCTCCAGACACAGAGGGTCCTAACGCAACCGATTCCTCCACCTGGTGGAATCCCGTTCTGCTTACCGGACCGACACCAGAGGGTCCGACCCCACTCTGCCAGAGGGTACCACGGGTGAGAGTCAGAACGTCTGCCAACGCTCCACCCTCAAATCCATTGGACACAGAGCTACGTCATGAAGATCCACAACAGGACAGGGTCCAGCCTCACGCCACGAAGGAAGCACCGCGGACCAAGAAGGACACACCTACTCCTCTCCCATCTCTTCTCCCCCTCCCTTCTTCCCCCCTCCCCGCTCCTCTTCCCTCCTCCTCTTCCCTTTCCCTCTCCATCCCCCGTCTTCTCCCTCTCCCCCTTATAACCCCCTCCTCCTCCTCCTCCTCCTCCCCCCCCCCCCCCCCTCCCCTCCCTTCAGTCCCCAGTCCCCCATTCCTCTCTGCCTCTTCTCTCTTCCAGCTCACGTCCACGCCCCTCCTCTTCAGGACAGACCTTCCCTACGGATGTGGAGGCACCTGGAACCCATCCCACGAGCACTGCTCTTCACAATGATGACTGCGACTCCATGGAGCTTTGGTCGGAGGCCAACGCTCCCCGCATGCCAACCGCCGAGGGGCCCACGGTCCCCGTTACAATTGACAGTGACAGTTCCACACCATCCAGTCCACAACCGGGGCCCAGCAGGTTACCCTCACCTACCCTCACTCCACCTATTCTCATAGAGAACACTCACACCACACCCAACACAGGCACATCTGCATCACAACCCAAGCTATTATTCTCACCAGTCTACAGACCACATAGACATCTCAGCACAGGCAAAAACAGAGTCAAGGACTGGTCCCTCACCCCCACTAAGAAGTGGGTCATCATGGGGGACTCCAATCTCAATCGCATACCACCCTTCCAAGAGCCCGACCTCCAGATCGAGTCCTATCCGGGTGCAACGTTTAGGCATGCTGAAGCCATACTGGCAAAAACCACACACACTGACATTGTTGAGTCACTCGTGCTGTCCTTTGGCATCAATGACAGAGCTCAGAGGACAGAGGGGGCACTGATCGGCCACATACAGAGGGCTGTGAGAATGGCCACTCTTGCTTTTCCCCAAGCCCTCATACTAATACCCGAACTGAATTTCTCTGAGTCCCTTCCAGAGGATGAACAACGCAACCTGAGACGGCTCAACCAACACATCGTCAGACAGTTCCACTTCATCCCCAGACTGCAGCAGAAGAGCTTCCAGGCTGAGGAAGACGGCGTCCACTGGACCATCCCCACCGCCAGGAAGATCCTCAAAGAATGGGTTGATATGTTAAAAGCAAACGCCCCGTGAAAACTGTTTTGTCTACGGGGTTTAAGAATGTCATTGTGTTAGCGCAGAAGTTTAACATTACTGCAGCTCAACTCTCCCTGCTTAACAAAGGCCTTAATTTCATACCGATCATCAGAGGAGAAAAAAATGTTAAAAATCAAACACAAATTGACATCAGAACCTACCATAGGAGACTCAAATTAGCTGCACATTTTGAGCACACTAGGGAAACTAGTCCACTCCCATTTATGCCAAAATCCACATGGGTACCACCAGAACCAACCGTGCCTTGGCCCTTAAGGCAACTAATACAGTCAGACGTGGAATGGTTCGACAACCACTATGTTGCCAAATGCAACACGACTAACCTAGATCAATTTGAACTGGAAGCCCTTAAACAACTAAAAAGCAACAAAAATATAGTCATCAAACCAGCTGATAAAGGCAGCTCTGTTGTCGTTTTGGACAGAGAGCAATACCTGTGGGAGGGTTACAGGCAACTTAATGACAAAAAGTACTATAAAAGCCTTAAGAAACCTATCTTTAAGGACACTATTCCTTTAGTCACAGAAATACTCCAAAAACTGCAAACCAAAAAGTTCATTAATGCCAAACAGAGGTCCTTTTTGATGGGGGATGCCGAACCCAGACCTAGGCTATTTTATATGTTGCCAAAAATACACAAGGCCAGAGACAAGTGGAGCCTTCCCAATGTAATTCCACCTGGAAGGCCCATTGTCTCGGATTGTGGTAGTGAGACATATGCCACAGCCCATTTTGTGGAGACATACCTCAATCCCATATCTATCAAACATCCCAGTTACATTAAAGACACATACGACTTTGTCAACAAAATTAAACTACTGCACATTCCAGCTGATGCCTTCCTGTTCACCATGGATGTGGACAGCCTTTACACAAATATTAACACAGACCAAGGCATGGAGGCGGTCAAAAATACCTTTCAGTTATATCCAGATTCCAAACGTCCAGATAAGGAAATATTACAACTCTTATACCTTAACCTTACCAGAAACGACTTTGAATTTGACGATAAATACTTTTTACAAATATCAGGCACGGCCATGGGTAAAAAATTTGCTCCCTCTTTTGCCAATATTTTCATGGCCCAGTGGGAACAATCAGCCTTATCACAGGCTCCCATTAAACCCTTACATTACTATAGATACCTAGATGATATTTGGGGAGTGTGGACACACTCTTTACAGGAGTTTGATACATTCTGCAATTTTCTGAACAACTTTAACAGTTCCATCACCATTAAATCAACACACAGTCTCACTGAGGTGGATTTTCTGGACACGACAACCTTTAAGGGCCCTAATTTCCAGCAAACAAACAGATTGGACATTAAAGTGTTCTTTAAAGCAACAGACACACATGCTCTATTGAATAAAAGCAGCCACCATCCCAAGCACACTTTTGCGGGCTTGGTCAAATCCCAATTTTTAAGATTCCACAGAATCTGCACAAGAATAGAGGACTTTGGGTTTGCCGTGAGGGTGCTGTGCAAGGTCTTGTCCACCAGAGGGTACTCTTGGTCTTTCCTTAGACAGGTCTACAGTACTTTCAAAACAGTTAAACCAATTAACGTGGACCCCATGATACCACTGGTCATATTCTACTCGGAGTCTGCCACTAAATTGGCCAGAGCCTTTAAGAATAATTTCAAAATACTCCAGGAACAAGGTGGTCTATTGGTGGACCACAGAATAATCACGGCCTACAAGAAGAACAACAATATACAGGATATACTCATTAAAGCCAAATTAACACCGTTGACTCAGAAGACTGAGGCTGCTCGCACTGAGTTTTACAAATTTGAACCCTGGGCATACAACAAACACACCAACCAGGTGTTCGCCACCCAAAAAAGTACCAACACTAAAACTAAAAATTGCATATATCTCATAAGTTGTCTCACGTGCTCGATGCAATATGTAGGTGAAACTGGCAATACACTACTGACACGATTCACCCAACATAGATATAACATCAGCCGTAAAAAAGACACTCACCTGCCCTTGGTTAGCCATTTCATTGAGCACGGGTGGAATAATCTGACCACTACTATCTTAGAGGCAAATCCCAATTGGTCCAAGAAACAGAGGAAATATCTGGAAAGACAATGGATTCACAAGTTGAACACCCGTCTCCCCTTTGGCCTCAATGAGAAATAACTCCACAACATGATAATATAATATAATAACATAACAATAATCATATCAAATTTGATAATATATATACAAAAAAAACTTTATGTTATCATTCCTACTCTAATACCACCAGGCCTTGATAGGAGATAGATATCATTACATACATAGATATTAGCGAGTACACTAACCAGTGGGCAGTCTTTGACTGTCTGCTGTCCTCTCTTAACCTAACCCCGTCAGTGCTGTTTTTATGTTTTGTCATGATATTTATTTCCACATCGAGTGACATTATCCGGCGGTCTCCCCGGGTAGTGTCTTAGTCATGTTGGTTACGAGGGAACACTTTTGTGTCTACCACCTCAAACCTGAAGTTACTTTTATTTCTCTTTTTTCACTTTTCCATGTCCATTGCATGTACAGTATTACCACCGTACGTGTCATTGAGATATAGTCAGACACATAGACTGAGCGATCACTGTCACATCTACCTTTCTATATCTCAAGTTTGTTTTATTTCTCTTTTTTCAGTTTTCCATCTCCATCTCATGTAAAGTATCATTACCATACATGTCATTGGGATATAGCTATGTAATATATGTTTCTATATATTCAGGTAACACTCTTGTGTCCACCACCACTAATCCAAAGTTAATTTTGTTTTTCTTTGTTCTATTTCACATATCCATCTCATGTAAAGGATTACCATCGTGCATGACATTGGGATATAGTAACATATGTAGATGGGCTGTACACTGCCATTGTCACCTCTCTATATTTGAAGTTAATTTTTTTTCATTTTGTTCAATTTTCCACATCCTTTTCATGTCAAGTATTATTACCATACATGTCATCGTGATATAACTGTGTGATATATGTTCCTATATATTGAGGTAACACTCTGGTGTCCACCACCGCTATCTAAAGTTATTTTTATTTCTTTTTGTTCTATTTTGCATGTCCATCTCATGTAAAGTATCACCACCTACATGACATTGGGACATAGTTATATTTATTTCAATATCTATCACGTATACCTACTGTGTAAATGCATAATATGCTTACATATGACTATAGGAAAATGATGTTTCTGAAAGGCCTGTACGAAGCATGTCACCACTCACGATATCCATGATGATCACCCTTTACCCGCTATGGTCCACATCGGCCACGGGTCCAATATAGTCCATTGACGTGGCAATTTTTGTATTGGTGCACAGTATCCCTACGTGCCTAATCCTAAGTCACAGACCCCCCAATTAGATTGTTATTATTATTATTTATTAGTGGAGGTTAACACCTTCCCTTCCCCTTACTCTAAACCTAACCATTCGGGCCTTATGCCTAATCCTAAATTCACATCCACCCATTTCATTCATGTAGTCTTCATTTTCCCCACAATTGGCTTCCATTATTCACGCAGGAGCTTCTGGACTCCTGGAGTCCCTGAATGCAACCATTCACCGGCTCAAACCACCTTTTCTTCAAATTTCCGAGGGCCCCTGAATGCAACCATTTCCGGTCCAATTTTTTACAATTAGTTTATATCCAGTTTAATATTATTTTTTAGGTCTGCGCCCCCCTCTGGGGTCTAGACATTTTTCTAATCCCTTTCCCCTTGGGAAATTTTATTTCTTTACTTTTAATTCGTCCGGGATATCGCCAACTTTAGAGGTCACGGGGTGAAAGGTATATCCGCCCAACCCCCGCTTTCATCTCCCTCTTTCACTTTGGTCTTCATGCTGGAAGCACACCAATTAGCGCTCGTACAGGTACTTTCTCAAGATTGCTAGGCTGATGAAGGTTTTTTTGTAACCGAAACGTCCCGCCGTTATATTGCAACTGTAAATAAACAAATCAACTTGATTAACATCATCTTCCGATCTTTTTTCGATTTTTAATAATTTTTTTCACACAACATTCTTGCTAATTACCACGAGCTAACACCACTGGTGCGTTATAACACCTTACTATGGATGAACGCTACAACCCACATGAATGGACCCAAGTCCAGAGCAGGAGATCTGGTAGGACCCGCTATAAAGCTCCCTATATTAATCGCAATCGACATTATTCACCGGAGAATAACGAAGTTCGCCATCACTCATCTGATAAAAACGAGGTCCGTCAAGACTACAAAAATGGCGGCGCCCATAGCCCGGAGCGCGCGCCATCTTACGCTCAAGCGGTCAGATGGGGCCCGCGTAGACCTTATTCTTCACCGGAGTCTACCGGAACCAGGTACGAACACCCACGTCACGGGCCTAGACCTGCACCATGGCAAGCGCCTAGGGTTGAACATTACTCCAGATGGAGCCACGATGATCAATACCATGATTATATATCCTCACCAGAGAGGTACTATCACCGTGGCTATCCACACACTGCTAGATATCACAGTGGGGGGAGATATGATGATCGCCCTTACGGCACCACCAGCAGAGATGGGTCACGGTACAGACCACCATCTAATCCCCTTGATGTCGGGCGTCCCGCACCTGCTGCGCCGCCGCCTCTGATGCGACCTTCCAGACCTCATAGACGCAGCACGCCACCTCCCAGGGCGCGTCCGAGCACGCCGCCCCCTCGATTCCGACCACCCAGGGGTCGCCGACCGACCACGCCGCCCCCCCAGGTTCGTGGGCCCAGGGGAGCCAGACCAGGCACGCCACCACCGCGTGATCGACCACCTAGGGGTCGTAGACCGACCACGCCGCCCCCCCATACCCGTGGGCGCAGGGCAACCAGGCCAGGTACGCCACCACCACGTAATCGACCACCGAGGGGTCGCAGACCGGCTACGCCTCCACCACACTACAGAAGCGACCCGGATTTCGCAGCCAAGGCCAGGGTGACATGCAGGCTCATCAAAGCCACACATCACATGTCCAACATCAGCGGTAGGTCCATCCCCATCGCAATCGACAAACTCACCACCAAATTGGCGACTTCGATTAAACCAGCAGCGCCCAACCCCACCACCACTTCCCTCATAGAGGCCAACGCCAAGCAGTGGGAACAGGAGACGCTGCTAATTCTCAAGGATCATTACCAAGAGTGCTTGGACACAGACCTAGAGATTATGACCCATGTCGGTGGCGTCGACTGGCAACAGCCTTTTGGGGTGGCCACCACGTGGGCTAAGAAACAGCTGGGACAAAGGCTCTTACAACGCACTCTAGACAAAGTCCATTCCATGCTGTCTAATGCGCTGTCTATTCCAGAGGTCAGACCCACCCCCAGATCAACCAACACAGGGTCAGCCCCTCCGGGCCAACACCACGTCTTCACCAGACCCATGAAGGCGGTGCAGAAACGTCGCCACATCAACCCTCCAGACACAGAGGGTCCTAACGCAACCGATTCCTCCACCTGGTGGAATCCCGTTCTGCTTACCGGACCGACACCAGAGGGTCCGACCCCACTCTGCCAGAGGGTACCACGGGTGAGAGTCAGAACGTCTGCCAACGCTCCACCCTCAAATCCATTGGACACAGAGCTACGTCATGAAGATCCACAACAGGACAGGGTCCAGCCTCACGCCACGAAGGAAGCACCGCGGACCAAGAAGGACACACCTACTCCTCTCCCATCTCTTCTCCCCCTCCCTTCTTCCCCCCTCCCCGCTCCTCTTCCCTCCTCCTCTTCCCTTTCCCTCTCCATCCCCCGTCTTCTCCCTCTCCCCCTTATAACCCCCTCCTCCTCCTCCTCCTCCTCCCCCCCCCCCCCCCCTCCCCTCCCTTCAGTCCCCAGTCCCCCATTCCTCTCTGCCTCTTCTCTCTTCCAGCTCACGTCCACGCCCCTCCTCTTCAGGACAGACCTTCCCTACGGATGTGGAGGCACCTGGAACCCATCCCACGAGCACTGCTCTTCACAATGATGACTGCGACTCCATGGAGCTTTGGTCGGAGGCCAACGCTCCCCGCATGCCAACCGCCGAGGGGCCCACGGTCCCCGTTACAATTGACAGTGACAGTTCCACACCATCCAGTCCACAACCGGGGCCCAGCAGGTTACCCTCACCTACCCTCACTCCACCTATTCTCATAGAGAACACTCACACCACACCCAACACAGGCACATCTGCATCACAACCCAAGCTATTATTCTCACCAGTCTACAGACCACATAGACATCTCAGCACAGGCAAAAACAGAGTCAAGGACTGGTCCCTCACCCCCACTAAGAAGTGGGTCATCATGGGGGACTCCAATCTCAATCGCATACCACCCTTCCAAGAGCCCGACCTCCAGATCGAGTCCTATCCGGGTGCAACGTTTAGGCATGCTGAAGCCATACTGGCAAAAACCACACACACTGACATTGTTGAGTCACTCGTGCTGTCCTTTGGCATCAATGACAGAGCTCAGAGGACAGAGGGGGCACTGATCGGCCACATACAGAGGGCTGTGAGAATGGCCACTCTTGCTTTTCCCCAAGCCCTCATACTAATACCCGAACTGAATTTCTCTGAGTCCCTTCCAGAGGATGAACAACGCAACCTGAGACGGCTCAACCAACACATCGTCAGACAGTTCCACTTCATCCCCAGACTGCAGCAGAAGAGCTTCCAGGCTGAGGAAGACGGCGTCCACTGGACCATCCCCACCGCCAGGAAGATCCTCAAAGAATGGGTTGATATGTTAAAAGCAAACGCCCCGTGAAAACTGTTTTGTCTACGGGGTTTAAGAATGTCATTGTGTTAGCGCAGAAGTTTAACATTACTGCAGCTCAACTCTCCCTGCTTAACAAAGGCCTTAATTTCATACCGATCATCAGAGGAGAAAAAAATGTTAAAAATCAAACACAAATTGACATTAGAACCTACCATAGGAGACTCAAATTAGCTGCACATTTTGAGCACACTAGGGAAACTAGTCCACTCCCATTTATGCCAAAATCCACATGGGTACCACCAGAACCAACCGTGCCTTGGCCCTTAAGGCAACTAATACAGTCAGACGTGGAATGGTTCGACAACCACTATGTTGCCAAATGCAACACGACTAACCTAGATCAATTTGAACTGGAAGCCCTTAAACAACTAAAAAGCAACAAAAATATAGTCATCAAACCAGCTGATAAAGGCAGCTCTGTTGTCGTTTTGGACAGAGAGCAATACCTGTGGGAGGGTTACAGGCAACTTAATGACAAAAAGTACTATAAAAGCCTTAAGAAACCTATCTTTAAGGACACTATTCCTTTAGTCACAGAAATACTCCAAAAACTGCAAACCAAAAAGTTCATTAATGCCAAACAGAGGTCCTTTTTGATGGGGGATGCCGAACCCAGACCTAGGCTATTTTATATGTTGCCAAAAATACACAAGGCCAGAGACAAGTGGAGCCTTCCCAATGTAATTCCACCTGGAAGGCCCATTGTCTCGGATTGTGGTAGTGAGACATATGCCACAGCCCATTTTGTGGAGACATACCTCAATCCCATATCTATCAAACATCCCAGTTACATTAAAGACACATACGACTTTGTCAACAAAATTAAACTACTGCACATTCCAGCTGATGCCTTCCTGTTCACCATGGATGTGGACAGCCTTTACACAAATATTAACACAGACCAAGGCATGGAGGCGGTCAAAAATACCTTTCAGTTATATCCAGATTCCAAACGTCCAGATAAGGAAATATTACAACTCTTATACCTTAACCTTACCAGAAACGACTTTGAATTTGACGATAAATACTTTTTACAAATATCAGGCACGGCCATGGGTAAAAAATTTGCTCCCTCTTTTGCCAATATTTTCATGGCCCAGTGGGAACAATCAGCCTTATCACAGGCTCCCATTAAACCCTTACATTACTATAGATACCTAGATGATATTTGGGGAGTGTGGACACACTCTTTACAGGAGTTTGATACATTCTGCAATTTTCTGAACAACTTTAACAGTTCCATCACCATTAAATCAACACACAGTCTCACTGAGGTGGATTTTCTGGACACGACAACCTTTAAGGGCCCTAATTTCCAGCAAACAAACAGATTGGACATTAAAGTGTTCTTTAAAGCAACAGACACACATGCTCTATTGAATAAAAGCAGCCACCATCCCAAGCACACTTTTGCGGGCTTGGTCAAATCCCAATTTTTAAGATTCCACAGAATCTGCACAAGAATAGAGGACTTTGGGTTTGCCGTGAGGGTGCTGTGCAAGGTCTTGTCCACCAGAGGGTACTCTTGGTCTTTCCTTAGACAGGTCTACAGTACTTTCAAAACAGTTAAACCAATTAACGTGGACCCCATGATACCACTGGTCATATTCTACTCGGAGTCTGCCACTAAATTGGCCAGAGCCTTTAAGAATAATTTCAAAATACTCCAGGAACAAGGTGGTCTATTGGTGGACCACAGAATAATCACGGCCTACAAGAAGAACAACAATATACAGGATATACTCATTAAAGCCAAATTAACACCGTTGACTCAGAAGACTGAGGCTGCTCGCACTGAGTTTTACAAATTTGAACCCTGGGCATACAACAAACACACCAACCAGGTGTTCGCCACCCAAAAAAGTACCAACACTAAAACTAAAAATTGCATATATCTCATAAGTTGTCTCACGTGCTCGATGCAATATGTAGGTGAAACTGGCAATACACTACTGACACGATTCACCCAACATAGATATAACATCAGCCGTAAAAAAGACACTCACCTGCCCTTGGTTAGCCATTTCATTGAGCACGGGTGGAATAATCTGACCACTACTATCTTAGAGGCAAATCCCAATTGGTCCAAGAAACAGAGGAAATATCTGGAAAGACAATGGATTCACAAGTTGAACACCCGTCTCCCCTTTGGCCTCAATGAGAAATAACTCCACAACATGATAATATAATATAATAACATAACAATAATCATATCAAATTTGATAATATATATACAAAAAAACTTTATGTTATCATTCCTACTCTAATACCACCAGGCCTTGATAGGAGATAGATATCATTACATACATAGATATTAGCGAGTACACTAACCAGTGGGCAGTCTTTGACTGTCTGCTGTCCTCTCTTAACCTAACCCCGTCAGTGCTGTTTTTATGTTTTGTCATAATATTTATTTCCACATCGAGTGACATTATCCGGCGGTCTCCCCGGGTAGTGTCTTAGTCATGTTGGTTACGAGGGAACACTTTTGTGTCTACCACCTCAAACCTGAAGTTACTTTTATTTCTCTTTTTTCACTTTTCCATGTCCATTGCATGTACAGTATTACCACCGTACGTGTCATTGAGATATAGTCAGACATATAGACTGAGCGATCACTGTCACATCTACCTTTCTATATCTCAAGTTTGTTTTATTTCTCTTTTTTCAGTTTTCCATCTCCATCTCATGTAAAGTATCATTACCATACATGTCATTGGGATATAGCTATGTAATATATGTTTCTATATATTCAGGTAACACTCTTGTGTCCACCACCACTAATCCAAAGTTAATTTTGTTTTTCTTTGTTCTATTTCACATATCCATCTCATGTAAAGGATTACCATCGTGCATGACATCGGGATATAGTAACATATGTAGATGGGCTGTACACTGCCATTGTCACCTCTCTATATTTGAAGTTAATTTTTTTTCATTTTGTTCAATTTTCCACATCCTTTTCATGTCAAGTATTATTACCATACATGTCATCGTGATATAACTGTGTGATATATGTTCCTATATATTGAGGTAACACTCTGGTGTCCACCACCGCTATCTAAAGTTATTTTTATTTCTTTTTGTTCTATTTTGCATGTCCATCTCATGTAAAGTATCACCACCTACATGACATTGGGACATAGTTATATTTATTTTAATATCTATCACGTATACCTACTGTGTAAATGCATAATATGCTTACATATGACTATAGGAAAATGATGTTTCTGAAAGGCCTGTACGAAGCATGTCACCACTCACGATATCCATGATGATCACCCTTTACCCGCTATGGTCCACATCGGCCACGGGTCCAATATAGTCCATTGACGTGGCAATTTTTGTATTGGTGCACAGTATCCCTACGTGCCTAATCCTAAGTCACAGACCCCCCAATTAGATTGTTATTATTATTATTTATTAGTGGAGGTTAACACCTTCCCTTCCCCTTACTCTAAACCTAACCATTCGGGCCTTATGCCTAATCCTAAATTCACATCCATCCATTTCATTCATGTAGTCTTCATTTTCCCCACAATTGGCTTCCATTATTCACGCAGGAGCTTCTGGACTCCTGGAGTCCCTGAATGCAACCATTCACCGGCTCAAACCACCTTTTCTTCAAATTTCCGAGGGCCCCTGAATGCAACCATTTCCGGTCCAATTTTTTACAATTAGTTTATATCCAGTTTAATATTATTTTTTAGGTCTGCGCCCCCCTCTGGGGTCTAGACATTTTTCTAATCCCTTTCCCCTTGGGAAATTTTATTTCTTTACTTTTAATTCGTCCGGGATATCGCCAACTTTAGAGGTCACGGGGTGAAAGGTATATCCGCCCAACCCCCGCTTTCATCTCCCTCTTTCACTTTGGTCTTCATGCTGGAAGCACACCAATTAGCGCTCGTACAGGTACTTTCTCAAGATTGCTAGGCTGATGAAGGTTTTTTTGTAACCGAAACGTCCCGCCGTTATATTGCAACTGTAAATAAACAAATCAACTTGATTAACATCATCTTCCGATCTTTTTTCGATTTTTAATAATTTTTTTCACACAACATTCTTGCTAATTACCACGAGCTAACACCACTGGTGCGTTATAACACCTTACTATGGATGAACGCTACAACCCACATGAATGGACCCAAGTCCAGAGCAGGAGATCTGGTAGGACCCGCTATAAAGCTCCCTATATTAATCGCAATCGACATTATTCACCGGAGAATAACGAAGTTCGCCATCACTCATCTGATAAAAACGAGGTCCGTCAAGACTACAAAAATGGCGGCGCCCATAGCCCGGAGCGCGCGCCATCTTACGCTCAAGCGGTCAGATGGGGCCCGCGTAGACCTTATTCTTCACCGGAGTCTACCGGAACCAGGTACGAACACCCACGTCACGGGCCTAGACCTGCACCATGGCAAGCGCCTAGGGTTGAACATTACTCCAGATGGAGCCACGATGATCAATACCATGATTATATATCCTCACCAGAGAGGTACTATCACCGTGGCTATCCACACACTGCTAGATATCACAGTGGGGGGAGATATGATGATCGCCCTTACGGCACCACCAGCAGAGATGGGTCACGGTACAGACCACCATCTAATCCCCTTGATGTCGGGCGTCCCGCACCTGCTGCGCCGCCGCCTCTGATGCGACCTTCCAGACCTCATAGACGCAGCACGCCACCTCCCAGGGCGCGTCCGAGCACGCCGCCCCCTCGATTCCGACCACCCAGGGGTCGCCGACCGACCACGCCGCCCCCCCAGGTTCGTGGGCCCAGGGGAGCCAGACCAGGCACGCCACCACCGCGTGATCGACCACCTAGGGGTCGTAGACCGACCACGCCGCCCCCCCATACCCGTGGGCGCAGGGCAACCAGGCCAGGTACGCCACCACCACGTAATCGACCACCGAGGGGTCGCAGACCGGCTACGCCTCCACCACACTACAGAAGCGACCCGGATTTCGCAGCCAAGGCCAGGGTGACATGCAGGCTCATCAAAGCCACACATCACATGTCCAACATCAGCGGTAGGTCCATCCCCATCGCAATCGACAAACTCACCACCAAATTGGCGACTTCGATTAAACCAGCAGCGCCCAACCCCACCACCACTTCCCTCATAGAGGCCAACGCCAAGCAGTGGGAACAGGAGACGCTGCTAATTCTCAAGGATCATTACCAAGAGTGCTTGGACACAGACCTAGAGATTATGACCCATGTCGGTGGCGTCGACTGGCAACAGCCTTTTGGGGTGGCCACCACGTGGGCTAAGAAACAGCTGGGACAAAGGCTCTTACAACGCACTCTAGACAAAGTCCATTCCATGCTGTCTAATGCGCTGTCTATTCCAGAGGTCAGACCCACCCCCAGATCAACCAACACAGGGTCAGCCCCTCCGGGCCAACACCACGTCTTCACCAGACCCATGAAGGCGGTGCAGAAACGTCGCCACATCAACCCTCCAGACACAGAGGGTCCTAACGCAACCGATTCCTCCACCTGGTGGAATCCCGTTCTGCTTACCGGACCGACACCAGAGGGTCCGACCCCACTCTGCCAGAGGGTACCACGGGTGAGAGTCAGAACGTCTGCCAACGCTCCACCCTCAAATCCATTGGACACAGAGCTACGTCATGAAGATCCACAACAGGACAGGGTCCAGCCTCACGCCACGAAGGAAGCACCGCGGACCAAGAAGGACACACCTACTCCTCTCCCATCTCTTCTCCCCCTCCCTTCTTCCCCCCTCCCCGCTCCTCTTCCCTCCTCCTCTTCCCTTTCCCTCTCCATCCCCCGTCTTCTCCCTCTCCCCCTTATAACCCCCTCCTCCTCCTCCTCCTCCTCCCCCCCCCCCCCCCCTCCCCTCCCTTCAGTCCCCAGTCCCCCATTCCTCTCTGCCTCTTCTCTCTTCCAGCTCACGTCCACGCCCCTCCTCTTCAGGACAGACCTTCCCTACGGATGTGGAGGCACCTGGAACCCATCCCACGAGCACTGCTCTTCACAATGATGACTGCGACTCCATGGAGCTTTGGTCGGAGGCCAACGCTCCCCGCATGCCAACCGCCGAGGGGCCCACGGTCCCCGTTACAATTGACAGTGACAGTTCCACACCATCCAGTCCACAACCGGGGCCCAGCAGGTTACCCTCACCTACCCTCACTCCACCTATTCTCATAGAGAACACTCACACCACACCCAACACAGGCACATCTGCATCACAACCCAAGCTATTATTCTCACCAGTCTACAGACCACATAGACATCTCAGCACAGGCAAAAACAGAGTCAAGGACTGGTCCCTCACCCCCACTAAGAAGTGGGTCATCATGGGGGACTCCAATCTCAATCGCATACCACCCTTCCAAGAGCCCGACCTCCAGATCGAGTCCTATCCGGGTGCAACGTTTAGGCATGCTGAAGCCATACTGGCAAAAACCACACACACTGACATTGTTGAGTCACTCGTGCTGTCCTTTGGCATCAATGACAGAGCTCAGAGGACAGAGGGGGCACTGATCGGCCACATACAGAGGGCTGTGAGAATGGCCACTCTTGCTTTTCCCCAAGCCCTCATACTAATACCCGAACTGAATTTCTCTGAGTCCCTTCCAGAGGATGAACAACGCAACCTGAGACGGCTCAACCAACACATCGTCAGACAGTTCCACTTCATCCCCAGACTGCAGCAGAAGAGCTTCCAGGCTGAGGAAGACGGCGTCCACTGGACCATCCCCACCGCCAGGAAGATCCTCAAAGAATGGGTTGATATGTTAAAAGCAAACGCCCCGTGAAAACTGTTTTGTCTACGGGGTTTAAGAATGTCATTGTGTTAGCGCAGAAGTTTAACATTACTGCAGCTCAACTCTCCCTGCTTAACAAAGGCCTTAATTTCATACCGATCATCAGAGGAGAAAAAAATGTTAAAAATCAAACACAAATTGACATTAGAACCTACCATAGGAGACTCAAATTAGCTGCACATTTTGAGCACACTAGGGAAACTAGTCCACTCCCATTTATGCCAAAATCCACATGGGTACCACCAGAACCAACCGTGCCTTGGCCCTTAAGGCAACTAATACAGTCAGACGTGGAATGGTTCGACAACCACTATGTTGCCAAATGCAACACGACTAACCTAGATCAATTTGAACTGGAAGCCCTTAAACAACTAAAAAGCAACAAAAATATAGTCATCAAACCAGCTGATAAAGGCAGCTCTGTTGTCGTTTTGGACAGAGAGCAATACCTGTGGGAGGGTTACAGGCAACTTAATGACAAAAAGTACTATAAAAGCCTTAAGAAACCTATCTTTAAGGACACTATTCCTTTAGTCACAGAAATACTCCAAAAACTGCAAACCAAAAAGTTCATTAATGCCAAACAGAGGTCCTTTTTGATGGGGGATGCCGAACCCAGACCTAGGCTATTTTATATGTTGCCAAAAATACACAAGGCCAGAGACAAGTGGAGCCTTCCCAATGTAATTCCACCTGGAAGGCCCATTGTCTCGGATTGTGGTAGTGAGACATATGCCACAGCCCATTTTGTGGAGACATACCTCAATCCCATATCTATCAAACATCCCAGTTACATTAAAGACACATACGACTTTGTCAACAAAATTAAACTACTGCACATTCCAGCTGATGCCTTCCTGTTCACCATGGATGTGGACAGCCTTTACACAAATATTAACACAGACCAAGGCATGGAGGCGGTCAAAAATACCTTTCAGTTATATCCAGATTCCAAACGTCCAGATAAGGAAATATTACAACTCTTATACCTTAACCTTACCAGAAACGACTTTGAATTTGACGATAAATACTTTTTACAAATATCAGGCACGGCCATGGGTAAAAAATTTGCTCCCTCTTTTGCCAATATTTTCATGGCCCAGTGGGAACAATCAGCCTTATCACAGGCTCCCATTAAACCCTTACATTACTATAGATACCTAGATGATATTTGGGGAGTGTGGACACACTCTTTACAGGAGTTTGATACATTCTGCAATTTTCTGAACAACTTTAACAGTTCCATCACCATTAAATCAACACACAGTCTCACTGAGGTGGATTTTCTGGACACGACAACCTTTAAGGGCCCTAATTTCCAGCAAACAAACAGATTGGACATTAAAGTGTTCTTTAAAGCAACAGACACACATGCTCTATTGAATAAAAGCAGCCACCATCCCAAGCACACTTTTGCGGGCTTGGTCAAATCCCAATTTTTAAGATTCCACAGAATCTGCACAAGAATAGAGGACTTTGGGTTTGCCGTGAGGGTGCTGTGCAAGGTCTTGTCCACCAGAGGGTACTCTTGGTCTTTCCTTAGACAGGTCTACAGTACTTTCAAAACAGTTAAACCAATTAACGTGGACCCCATGATACCACTGGTCATATTCTACTCGGAGTCTGCCACTAAATTGGCCAGAGCCTTTAAGAATAATTTCAAAATACTCCAGGAACAAGGTGGTCTATTGGTGGACCACAGAATAATCACGGCCTACAAGAAGAACAACAATATACAGGATATACTCATTAAAGCCAAATTAACACCGTTGACTCAGAAGACTGAGGCTGCTCGCACTGAGTTTTACAAATTTGAACCCTGGGCATACAACAAACACACCAACCAGGTGTTCGCCACCCAAAAAAGTACCAACACTAAAACTAAAAATTGCATATATCTCATAAGTTGTCTCACGTGCTCGATGCAATATGTAGGTGAAACTGGCAATACACTACTGACACGATTCACCCAACATAGATATAACATCAGCCGTAAAAAAGACACTCACCTGCCCTTGGTTAGCCATTTCATTGAGCACGGGTGGAATAATCTGACCACTACTATCTTAGAGGCAAATCCCAATTGGTCCAAGAAACAGAGGAAATATCTGGAAAGACAATGGATTCACAAGTTGAACACCCGTCTCCCCTTTGGCCTCAATGAGAAATAACTCCACAACATGATAATATAATATAATAACATAACAATAATCATATCAAATTTGATAATATATATACAAAAAAACTTTATGTTATCATTCCTACTCTAATACCACCAGGCCTTGATAGGAGATAGATATCATTACATACATAGATATTAGCGAGTACACTAACCAGTGGGCAGTCTTTGACTGTCTGCTGTCCTCTCTTAACCTAACCCCGTCAGTGCTGTTTTTATGTTTTGTCATAATATTTATTTCCACATCGAGTGACATTATCCGGCGGTCTCCCCGGGTAGTGTCTTAGTCATGTTGGTTACGAGGGAACACTTTTGTGTCTACCACCTCAAACCTGAAGTTACTTTTATTTCTCTTTTTTCACTTTTCCATGTCCATTGCATGTACAGTATTACCACCGTACGTGTCATTGAGATATAGTCAGACATATAGACTGAGCGATCACTGTCACATCTACCTTTCTATATCTCAAGTTTGTTTTATTTCTCTTTTTTCAGTTTTCCATCTCCATCTCATGTAAAGTATCATTACCATACATGTCATTGGGATATAGCTATGTAATATATGTTTCTATATATTCAGGTAACACTCTTGTGTCCACCACCACTAATCCAAAGTTAATTTTGTTTTTCTTTGTTCTATTTCACATATCCATCTCATGTAAAGGATTACCATCGTGCATGACATTGGGATATAGTAACATATGTAGATGGGCTGTACACTGCCATTGTCACCTCTCTATATTTGAAGTTAATTTTTTTTCATTTTGTTCAATTTTCCACATCCTTTTCATGTCAAGTATTATTACCATACATGTCATCGTGATATAACTGTGTGATATATGTTCCTATATATTGAGGTAACACTCTGGTGTCCACCACCGCTATCTAAAGTTATTTTTATTTCTTTTTGTTCTATTTTGCATGTCCATCTCATGTAAAGTATCACCACCTACATGACATTGGGACATAGTTATATTTATTTTAATATCTATCACGTATACCTACTGTGTAAATGCATAATATGCTTACATATGACTATAGGAAAATGATGTTTCTGAAAGGCCTGTACGAAGCATGTCACCACTCACGATATCCATGATGATCACCCTTTACCCGCTATGGTCCACATCGGCCACGGGTCCAATATAGTCCATTGACGTGGCAATTTTTGTATTGGTGCACAGTATCCCTACGTGCCTAATCCTAAGTCACAGACCCCCCAATTAGATTGTTATTATTATTATTTATTAGTGGAGGTTAACACCTTCCCTTCCCCTTACTCTAAACCTAACCATTCGGGCCTTATGCCTAATCCTAAATTCACATCCATCCATTTCATTCATGTAGTCTTCATTTTCCCCACAATTGGCTTCCATTATTCACGCAGGAGCTTCTGGACTCCTGGAGTCCCTGAATGCAACCATTCACCGGCTCAAACCACCTTTTCTTCAAATTTCCGAGGGCCCCTGAATGCAACCATTTCCGGTCCAATTTTTTACAATTAGTTTATATCCAGTTTAATATTATTTTTTAGGTCTGCGCCCCCCTCTGGGGTCTAGACATTTTTCTAATCCCTTTCCCCTTGGGAAATTTTATTTCTTTACTTTTAATTCGTCCGGGATATCGCCAACTTTAGAGGTCACGGGGTGAAAGGTATATCCGCCCAACCCCCGCTTTCATCTCCCTCTTTCACTTTGGTCTTCATGCTGGAAGCACACCAATTAGCGCTCGTACAGGTACTTTCTCAAGATTGCTAGGCTGATGAAGGTTTTTTTGTAACCGAAACGTCCCGCCGTTATATTGCAACTGTAAATAAACAAATCAACTTGATTAACATCATCTTCCGATCTTTTTTCGATTTTTAATAATTTTTTTCACACAACATTCTTGCTAATTACCACGAGCTAACACCACTGGTGCGTTATAACACCTTACTATGGATGAACGCTACAACCCACATGAATGGACCCAAGTCCAGAGCAGGAGATCTGGTAGGACCCGCTATAAAGCTCCCTATATTAATCGCAATCGACATTATTCACCGGAGAATAACGAAGTTCGCCATCACTCATCTGATAAAAACGAGGTCCGTCAAGACTACAAAAATGGCGGCGCCCATAGCCCGGAGCGCGCGCCATCTTACGCTCAAGCGGTCAGATGGGGCCCGCGTAGACCTTATTCTTCACCGGAGTCTACCGGAACCAGGTACGAACACCCACGTCACGGGCCTAGACCTGCACCATGGCAAGCGCCTAGGGTTGAACATTACTCCAGATGGAGCCACGATGATCAATACCATGATTATATATCCTCACCAGAGAGGTACTATCACCGTGGCTATCCACACACTGCTAGATATCACAGTGGGGGGAGATATGATGATCGCCCTTACGGCACCACCAGCAGAGATGGGTCACGGTACAGACCACCATCTAATCCCCTTGATGTCGGGCGTCCCGCACCTGCTGCGCCGCCGCCTCTGATGCGACCTTCCAGACCTCATAGACGCAGCACGCCACCTCCCAGGGCGCGTCCGAGCACGCCGCCCCCTCGATTCCGACCACCCAGGGGTCGCCGACCGACCACGCCGCCCCCCCAGGTTCGTGGGCCCAGGGGAGCCAGACCAGGCACGCCACCACCGCGTGATCGACCACCTAGGGGTCGTAGACCGACCACGCCGCCCCCCCATACCCGTGGGCGCAGGGCAACCAGGCCAGGTACGCCACCACCACGTAATCGACCACCGAGGGGTCGCAGACCGGCTACGCCTCCACCACACTACAGAAGCGACCCGGATTTCGCAGCCAAGGCCAGGGTGACATGCAGGCTCATCAAAGCCACACATCACATGTCCAACATCAGCGGTAGGTCCATCCCCATCGCAATCGACAAACTCACCACCAAATTGGCGACTTCGATTAAACCAGCAGCGCCCAACCCCACCACCACTTCCCTCATAGAGGCCAACGCCAAGCAGTGGGAACAGGAGACGCTGCTAATTCTCAAGGATCATTACCAAGAGTGCTTGGACACAGACCTAGAGATTATGACCCATGTCGGTGGCGTCGACTGGCAACAGCCTTTTGGGGTGGCCACCACGTGGGCTAAGAAACAGCTGGGACAAAGGCTCTTACAACGCACTCTAGACAAAGTCCATTCCATGCTGTCTAATGCGCTGTCTATTCCAGAGGTCAGACCCACCCCCAGATCAACCAACACAGGGTCAGCCCCTCCGGGCCAACACCACGTCTTCACCAGACCCATGAAGGCGGTGCAGAAACGTCGCCACATCAACCCTCCAGACACAGAGGGTCCTAACGCAACCGATTCCTCCACCTGGTGGAATCCCGTTCTGCTTACCGGACCGACACCAGAGGGTCCGACCCCACTCTGCCAGAGGGTACCACGGGTGAGAGTCAGAACGTCTGCCAACGCTCCACCCTCAAATCCATTGGACACAGAGCTACGTCATGAAGATCCACAACAGGACAGGGTCCAGCCTCACGCCACGAAGGAAGCACCGCGGACCAAGAAGGACACACCTACTCCTCTCCCATCTCTTCTCCCCCTCCCTTCTTCCCCCCTCCCCGCTCCTCTTCCCTCCTCCTCTTCCCTTTCCCTCTCCATCCCCCGTCTTCTCCCTCTCCCCCTTATAACCCCCTCCTCCTCCTCCTCCTCCTCCCCCCCCCCCCCCCTCCCCTCCCTTCAGTCCCCAGTCCCCCATTCCTCTCTGCCTCTTCTCTCTTCCAGCTCACGTCCACGCCCCTCCTCTTCAGGACAGACCTTCCCTACGGATGTGGAGGCACCTGGAACCCATCCCACGAGCACTGCTCTTCACAATGATGACTGCGACTCCATGGAGCTTTGGTCGGAGGCCAACGCTCCCCGCATGCCAACCGCCGAGGGGCCCACGGTCCCCGTTACAATTGACAGTGACAGTTCCACACCATCCAGTCCACAACCGGGGCCCAGCAGGTTACCCTCACCTACCCTCACTCCACCTATTCTCATAGAGAACACTCACACCACACCCAACACAGGCACATCTGCATCACAACCCAAGCTATTATTCTCACCAGTCTACAGACCACATAGACATCTCAGCACAGGCAAAAACAGAGTCAAGGACTGGTCCCTCACCCCCACTAAGAAGTGGGTCATCATGGGGGACTCCAATCTCAATCGCATACCACCCTTCCAAGAGCCCGACCTCCAGATCGAGTCCTATCCGGGTGCAACGTTTAGGCATGCTGAAGCCATACTGGCAAAAACCACACACACTGACATTGTTGAGTCACTCGTGCTGTCCTTTGGCATCAATGACAGAGCTCAGAGGACAGAGGGGGCACTGATCGGCCACATACAGAGGGCTGTGAGAATGGCCACTCTTGCTTTTCCCCAAGCCCTCATACTAATACCCGAACTGAATTTCTCTGAGTCCCTTCCAGAGGATGAACAACGCAACCTGAGACGGCTCAACCAACACATCGTCAGACAGTTCCACTTCATCCCCAGACTGCAGCAGAAGAGCTTCCAGGCTGAGGAAGACGGCGTCCACTGGACCATCCCCACCGCCAGGAAGATCCTCAAAGAATGGGTTGATATGTTAAAAGCAAACGCCCCGTGAAAACTGTTTTGTCTACGGGGTTTAAGAATGTCATTGTGTTAGCGCAGAAGTTTAACATTACTGCAGCTCAACTCTCCCTGCTTAACAAAGGCCTTAATTTCATACCGATCATCAGAGGAGAAAAAAATGTTAAAAATCAAACACAAATTGACATTAGAACCTACCATAGGAGACTCAAATTAGCTGCACATTTTGAGCACACTAGGGAAACTAGTCCACTCCCATTTATGCCAAAATCCACATGGGTACCACCAGAACCAACCGTGCCTTGGCCCTTAAGGCAACTAATACAGTCAGACGTGGAATGGTTCGACAACCACTATGTTGCCAAATGCAACACGACTAACCTAGATCAATTTGAACTGGAAGCCCTTAAACAACTAAAAAGCAACAAAAATATAGTCATCAAACCAGCTGATAAAGGCAGCTCTGTTGTCGTTTTGGACAGAGAGCAATACCTGTGGGAGGGTTACAGGCAACTTAATGACAAAAAGTACTATAAAAGCCTTAAGAAACCTATCTTTAAGGACACTATTCCTTTAGTCACAGAAATACTCCAAAAACTGCAAACCAAAAAGTTCATTAATGCCAAACAGAGGTCCTTTTTGATGGGGGATGCCGAACCCAGACCTAGGCTATTTTATATGTTGCCAAAAATACACAAGGCCAGAGACAAGTGGAGCCTTCCCAATGTAATTCCACCTGGAAGGCCCATTGTCTCGGATTGTGGTAGTGAGACATATGCCACAGCCCATTTTGTGGAGACATACCTCAATCCCATATCTATCAAACATCCCAGTTACATTAAAGACACATACGACTTTGTCAACAAAATTAAACTACTGCACATTCCAGCTGATGCCTTCCTGTTCACCATGGATGTGGACAGCCTTTACACAAATATTAACACAGACCAAGGCATGGAGGCGGTCAAAAATACCTTTCAGTTATATCCAGATTCCAAACGTCCAGATAAGGAAATATTACAACTCTTATACCTTAACCTTACCAGAAACGACTTTGAATTTGACGATAAATACTTTTTACAAATATCAGGCACGGCCATGGGTAAAAAATTTGCTCCCTCTTTTGCCAATATTTTCATGGCCCAGTGGGAACAATCAGCCTTATCACAGGCTCCCATTAAACCCTTACATTACTATAGATACCTAGATGATATTTGGGGAGTGTGGACACACTCTTTACAGGAGTTTGATACATTCTGCAATTTTCTGAACAACTTTAACAGTTCCATCACCATTAAATCAACACACAGTCTCACTGAGGTGGATTTTCTGGACACGACAACCTTTAAGGGCCCTAATTTCCAGCAAACAAACAGATTGGACATTAAAGTGTTCTTTAAAGCAACAGACACACATGCTCTATTGAATAAAAGCAGCCACCATCCCAAGCACACTTTTGCGGGCTTGGTCAAATCCCAATTTTTAAGATTCCACAGAATCTGCACAAGAATAGAGGACTTTGGGTTTGCCGTGAGGGTGCTGTGCAAGGTCTTGTCCACCAGAGGGTACTCTTGGTCTTTCCTTAGACAGGTCTACAGTACTTTCAAAACAGTTAAACCAATTAACGTGGACCCCATGATACCACTGGTCATATTCTACTCGGAGTCTGCCACTAAATTGGCCAGAGCCTTTAAGAATAATTTCAAAATACTCCAGGAACAAGGTGGTCTATTGGTGGACCACAGAATAATCACGGCCTACAAGAAGAACAACAATATACAGGATATACTCATTAAAGCCAAATTAACACCGTTGACTCAGAAGACTGAGGCTGCTCGCACTGAGTTTTACAAATTTGAACCCTGGGCATACAACAAACACACCAACCAGGTGTTCGCCACCCAAAAAAGTACCAACACTAAAACTAAAAATTGCATATATCTCATAAGTTGTCTCACGTGCTCGATGCAATATGTAGGTGAAACTGGCAATACACTACTGACACGATTCACCCAACATAGATATAACATCAGCCGTAAAAAAGACACTCACCTGCCCTTGGTTAGCCATTTCATTGAGCACGGGTGGAATAATCTGACCACTACTATCTTAGAGGCAAATCCCAATTGGTCCAAGAAACAGAGGAAATATCTGGAAAGACAATGGATTCACAAGTTGAACACCCGTCTCCCCTTTGGCCTCAATGAGAAATAACTCCACAACATGATAATATAATATAATAACATAACAATAATCATATCAAATTTGATAATATATATACAAAAAAACTTTATGTTATCATTCCTACTCTAATACCACCAGGCCTTGATAGGAGATAGATATCATTACATACATAGATATTAGCGAGTACACTAACCAGTGGGCAGTCTTTGACTGTCTGCTGTCCTCTCTCAACCTAACCCCGTCAGTGCTGTTTTTATGTTTTGTCATAATATTTATTTCCACATCGAGTGACATTATCCGGCGGTCTCCCCGGGTAGTGTCTTAGTCATGTTGGTTACGAGGGAACACTTTTGTGTCTACCACCTCAAACCTGAAGTTACTTTTATTTCTCTTTTTTCACTTTTCCATGTCCATTGCATGTACAGTATTACCACCGTACGTGTCATTGAGATATAGTCAGACACATAGACTGAGCGATCACTGTCACATCTACCTTTCTATATCTCAAGTTTGTTTTATTTCTCTTTTTTCAGTTTTCCATCTCCATCTCATGTAAAGTATCATTACCATACATGTCATTGGGATATAGCTATGTAATATATGTTTCTATATATTCAGGTAACACTCTTGTGTCCACCACCACTAATCCAAAGTTAATTTTGTTTTTCTTTGTTCTATTTCACATATCCATCTCATGTAAAGGATTACCATCGTGCATGACATTGGGATATAGTAACATATGTAGATGGGCTGTACACTGCCATTGTCACCTCTCTATATTTGAAGTTAATTTTTTTTCATTTTGTTCAATTTTCCACATCCTTTTCATGTCAAGTATTATTACCATACATGTCATCGTGATATAACTGTGTGATATATGTTCCTATATATTGAGGTAACACTCTGGTGTCCACCACCGCTATCTAAAGTTATTTTTATTTCTTTTTGTTCTATTTTGCATGTCCATCTCATGTAAAGTATCACCACCTACATGACATTGGGACATAGTTATATTTATTTCAATATCTATCACGTATACCTACTGTGTAAATGCATAATATGCTTACATATGACTATAGGAAAATGATGTTTCTGAAAGGCCTGTACGAAGCATGTCACCACTCACGATATCCATGATGATCACCCTTTACCCGCTATGGTCCACATCGGCCACGGGTCCAATATAGTCCATTGACGTGGCAATTTTTGTATTGGTGCACAGTATCCCTACGTGCCTAATCCTAAGTCACAGACCCCCCAATTAGATTGTTATTATTATTATTTATTAGTGGAGGTTAACACCTTCCCTTCCCCTTACTCTAAACCTAACCATTCGGGCCTTATGCCTAATCCTAAATTCACATCCATCCATTTCATTCATGTAGTCTTCATTTTCCCCACAATTGGCTTCCATTATTCACGCAGGAGCTTCTGGACTCCTGGAGTCCCTGAATGCAACCATTCACCGGCTCAAACCACCTTTTCTTCAAATTTCCGAGGGCCCCTGAATGCAACCATTTCCGGTCCAATTTTTTACAATTAGTTTATATCCAGTTTAATATTATTTTTTAGGTCTGCGCCCCCCTCTGGGGTCTAGACATTTTTCTAATCCCTTTCCCCTTGGGAAATTTTATTTCTTTACTTTTAATTCGTCCGGGATATCGCCAACTTTAGAGGTCACGGGGTGAAAGGTATATCCGCCCAACCCCCGCTTTCATCTCCCTCTTTCACTTTGGTCTTCATGCTGGAAGCACACCAATTAGCGCTCGTACAGGTACTTTCTCAAGATTGCTAGGCTGATGAAGGTTTTTTTGTAACCGAAACGTCCCGCCGTTATATTGCAACTGTAAATAAACAAATCAACTTGATTAACATCATCTTCCGATCTTTTTTCGATTTTTAATAATTTTTTTCACACAACATTCTTGCTAATTACCACGAGCTAACACCACTGGTGCGTTATAACACCTTACTATGGATGAACGCTACAACCCACATGAATGGACCCAAGTCCAGAGCAGGAGATCTGGTAGGACCCGCTATAAAGCTCCCTATATTAATCGCAATCGACATTATTCACCGGAGAATAACGAAGTTCGCCATTACTCATCTGATAAAAACGAGGTCCGTCAAGACTACAAAAATGGCGGCGCCCATAGCCCGGAGCGCGCGCCATCTTACGCTCAAGCGGTCAGATGGGGCCCGCGTAGACCTTATTCTTCACCGGAGTCTACCGGAATCAGGTACGAACACCCACGTCACGGGCCTAGACCTGCACCATGGCAAGCGCCTAGGGTTGAACATTACTCCAGATGGAGCCACGATGATCAATACCATGATTATATATCCTCACCAGAGAGGTACTATCACCGTGGCTATCCACACACTGCTAGATATCACAGTGGGGGGAGATATGATGATCGCCCTTACGGCACCACCAGCAGAGATGGGTCACGGTACAGACCACCATCTAATCCCCTTGATGTCGGGCGTCCCGCACCTGCTGCGCCGCCGCCTCTGATGCGACCTTCCAGACCTCATAGACGCAGCACGCCACCTCCCAGGGCGCGTCCGAGCACGCCGCCCCCTCGATTCCGACCACCCAGGGGTCGCCGACCGACCACGCCGCCCCCCCAGGTTCGTGGGCCCAGGGGAGCCAGACCAGGCACGCCACCACCGCGTGATCGACCACCTAGGGGTCGTAGACCGACCACGCCGCCCCCCCATACCCGTGGGCGCAGGGCAACCAGGCCAGGTACGCCACCACCACGTAATCGACCACCGAGGGGTCGCAGACCGGCTACGCCTCCACCACACTACAGAAGCGACCCGGATTTCGCAGCCAAGGCCAGGGTGACATGCAGGCTCATCAAAGCCACACATCACATGTCCAACATCAGCGGTAGGTCCATCCCCATCGCAATCGACAAACTCACCACCAAATTGGCGACTTCGATTAAACCAGCAGCGCCCAACCCCACCACCACTTCCCTCATAGAGGCCAACGCCAAGCAGTGGGAACAGGAGACGCTGCTAATTCTCAAGGATCATTACCAAGAGTGCTTGGACACAGACCTAGAGATTATGACCCATGTCGGTGGCGTCGACTGGCAACAGCCTTTTGGGGTGGCCACCACGTGGGCTAAGAAACAGCTGGGACAAAGGCTCTTACAACGCACTCTAGACAAAGTCCATTCCATGCTGTCTAATGCGCTGTCTATTCCAGAGGTCAGACCCACCCCCAGATCAACCAACACAGGGTCAGCCCCTCCGGGCCAACACCACGTCTTCACCAGTCCCATGAAGGCGGTGCAGAAACGTCGCCACATCAACCCTCCAGACATAGAGGGTCCTAACGCAACCGATTCCTCCACCTGGTGGAATCCCGTTCTGCTTACCGGACCGACACCAGAGGGTCCGACCCCACTCTGCCAGAGGGTACCACGGGTGAGAGTCAGAACGTCTGCCAACGCTCCACCCTCAAATCCATTGGACACAGAGCTACGTCATGAAGATCCACAACAGGACAGGGTCCAGCCTCACGCCACGAAGGAAGCACCGCGGACCAAGAAGGACACACCTACTCCTCTCCCATCTCTTCTCCCCCTCCCTTCTTCCCCCCTCCCCGCTCCTCTTCCCTCCTCCTCTTCCCTTTCCCTCTCCATCCCCCGTCTTCTCCCTCTCCCCCTTATAACCCCCTCCTCCTCCTCCTCCTCCTCCCCCCCCCCCCCCCTCCCCTCCCTTCAGTCCCCAGTCCCCCATTCCTCTCTGCCTCTTCTCTCTTCCAGCTCACGTCCACGCCCCTCCTCTTCAGGACAGACCTTCCCTACGGATGTGGAGGCACCTGGAACCCATCCCACGAGCACTGCTCTTCACAATGATGACTGCGACTCCATGGAGCTTTGGTCGGAGGCCAACGCTCCCCGCATGCCAACCGCCGAGGGGCCCACGGTCCCCGTTACAATTGACAGTGACAGTTCCACACCATCCAGTCCACAACCGGGGCCCAGCAGGTTACCCTCACCTACCCTCACTCCACCTATTCTCATAGAGAACACTCACACCACACCCAACACAGGCACATCTGCATCACAACCCAAGCTATTATTCTCACCAGTCTACAGACCACATAGACATCTCAGCACAGGCAAAAACAGAGTCAAGGACTGGTCCCTCACCCCCACTAAGAAGTGGGTCATCATGGGGGACTCCAATCTCAATCGCATACCACCCTTCCAAGAGCCCGACCTCCAGATCGAGTCCTATCCGGGTGCAACGTTTAGGCATGCTGAAGCCATACTGGCAAAAACCACACACACTGACATTGTTGAGTCACTCGTGCTGTCCTTTGGCATCAATGACAGAGCTCAGAGGACAGAGGGGGCACTGATCGGCCACATACAGAGGGCTGTGAGAATGGCCACTCTTGCTTTTCCCCAAGCCCTCATACTAATACCCGAACTGAATTTCTCTGAGTCCCTTCCAGAGGATGAACAACGCAACCTGAGACGGCTCAACCAACACATCGTCAGACAGTTCCACTTCATCCCCAGACTGCAGCAGAAGAGCTTCCAGGCTGAGGAAGACGGCGTCCACTGGACCATCCCCACCGCCAGGAAGATCCTCAAAGAATGGGTTGATATGTTAAAAGCAAACGCCCCGTGAAAACTGTTTTGTCTACGGGGTTTAAGAATGTCATTGTGTTAGCGCAGAAGTTTAACATTACTGCAGCTCAACTCTCCCTGCTTAACAAAGGCCTTAATTTCATACCGATCATCAGAGGAGAAAAAAATGTTAAAAATCAAACACAAATTGACATCAGAACCTACCATAGGAGACTCAAATTAGCTGCACATTTTGAGCACACTAGGGAAACTAGTCCACTCCCATTTATGCCAAAATCCACATGGGTACCACCAGAACCAACCGTGCCTTGGCCCTTAAGGCAACTAATACAGTCAGACGTGGAATGGTTCGACAACCACTATGTTGCCAAATGCAACACGACTAACCTAGATCAATTTGAACTGGAAGCCCTTAAACAACTAAAAAGCAACAAAAATATAGTCATCAAACCAGCTGATAAAGGCAGCTCTGTGGTCGTTTTGGACAGAGAGCAATACCTGTGGGAGGGTTACAGGCAACTTAATGACAAAAAGTACTATAAAAGCCTTAAGAAACCTATCTTTAAGGACACTATTCCTTTAGTCACAGAAATACTCCAAAAACTGCAAACCAAAAAGTTCATTAATGCCAAACAGAGGTCCTTTTTGATGGGGGATGCCGAACCCAGACCTAGGCTATTTTATATGTTGCCAAAAATACACAAGGCCAGAGACAAGTGGAGCCTTCCCAATGTAATTCCACCTGGAAGGCCCATTGTCTCGGATTGTGGTAGTGAGACATATGCCACAGCCCATTTTGTGGAGACATACCTCAATCCCATATCTATCAAACATCCCAGTTACATTAAAGACACATACGACTTTGTCAACAAAATTAAACTACTGCACATTCCAGCTGATGCCTTCCTGTTCACCATGGATGTGGACAGCCTTTACACAAATATTAACACAGACCAAGGCATGGAGGCGGTCAAAAATACCTTTCAGTTATATCCAGATTCCAAACGTCCAGATAAGGAAATATTACAACTCTTATACCTTAACCTTACCAGAAACGACTTTGAATTTGACGATAAATACTTTTTACAAATATCAGGCACGGCCATGGGTAAAAAATTTGCTCCCTCTTTTGCCAATATTTTCATGGCCCAGTGGGAACAATCAGCCTTATCACAGGCTCCCATTAAACCCTTACATTACTATAGATACCTAGATGATATTTGGGGAGTGTGGACACACTCTTTACAGGAGTTTGATACATTCTGCAATTTTCTGAACAACTTTAACAGTTCCATCACCATTAAATCAACACACAGTCTCACTGAGGTGGATTTTCTGGACACGACAACCTTTAAGGGCCCTAATTTCCAGCAAACAAACAGATTGGACATTAAAGTGTTCTTTAAAGCAACAGACACACATGCTCTATTGAATAAAAGCAGCCACCATCCCAAGCACACTTTTGCGGGCTTGGTCAAATCCCAATTTTTAAGATTCCACAGAATCTGCACAAGAATAGAGGACTTTGGGTTTGCCGTGAGGGTGCTGTGCAAGGTCTTGTCCACCAGAGGGTACTCTTGGTCTTTCCTTAGACAGGTCTACAGTACTTTCAAAACAGTTAAACCAATTAACGTGGACCCCATGATACCACTGGTCATATTCTACTCGGAGTCTGCCACTAAATTGGCCAGAGCCTTTAAGAATAATTTCAAAATACTCCAGGAACAAGGTGGTCTATTGGTGGACCACAGAATAATCACGGCCTACAAGAAGAACAACAATATACAGGATATACTCATTAAAGCCAAATTAACACCGTTGACTCAGAAGACTGAGGCTGCTCGCACTGAGTTTTACAAATTTGAACCCTGGGCATACAACAAACACACCAACCAGGTGTTCGCCACCCAAAAAAGTACCAACACTAAAACTAAAAATTGCATATATCTCATAAGTTGTCTCACGTGCTCGATGCAATATGTAGGTGAAACTGGCAATACACTACTGACACGATTCACCCAACATAGATATAACATCAGCCGTAAAAAAGACACTCACCTGCCCTTGGTTAGCCATTTCATTGAGCACGGGTGGAATAATCTGACCACTACTATCTTAGAGGCAAATCCCAATTGGTCCAAGAAACAGAGGAAATATCTGGAAAGACAATGGATTCACAAGTTGAACACCCGTCTCCCCTTTGGCCTCAATGAGAAATAACTCCACAACATGATAATATAATATAATAACATAACAATAATCATATCAAATTTGATAATATATATACAAAAAAACTTTATGTTATCATTCCTACTCTAATACCACCAGGCCTTGATAGGAGATAGATATCATTACATACATAGATATTAGCGAGTACACTAACCAGTGGGCAGTCTTTGACTGTCTGCTGTCCTCTCTCAACCTAACCCCGTCAGTGCTGTTTTTATGTTTTGTCATAATATTTATTTCCACATCGAGTGACATTATCCGGCGGTCTCCCCGGGTAGTGTCTTAGTCATGTTGGTTACGAGGGAACACTTTTGTGTCTACCACCTCAAACCTGAAGTTACTTTTATTTCTCTTTTTTCACTTTTCCATGTCCATTGCATGTACAGTATTACCACCGTACGTGTCATTGAGATATAGTCAGACACATAGACTGAGCGATCACTGTCACATCTACCTTTCTATATCTCAAGTTTGTTTTATTTCTCTTTTTTCAGTTTTCCATCTCCATCTCATGTAAAGTATCATTACCATACATGTCATTGGGATATAGCTATGTAATATATGTTTCTATATATTCAGGTAACACTCTTGTGTCCACCACCACTAATCCAAAGTTAATTTTGTTTTTCTTTGTTCTATTTCACATATCCATCTCATGTAAAGGATTACCATCGTGCATGACATTGGGATATAGTAACATATGTAGATGGGCTGTACACTGCCATTGTCACCTCTCTATATTTGAAGTTAATTTTTTTTCATTTTGTTCAATTTTCCACATCCTTTTCATGTCAAGTATTATTACCATACATGTCATCGTGATATAACTGTGTGATATATGTTCCTATATATTGAGGTAACACTCTGGTGTCCACCACCGCTATCTAAAGTTATTTTTATTTCTTTTTGTTCTATTTTGCATGTCCATCTCATGTAAAGTATCACCACCTACATGACATTGGGACATAGTTATATTTATTTCAATATCTATCACGTATACCTACTGTGTAAATGCATAATATGCTTACATATGACTATAGGAAAATGATGTTTCTGAAAGGCCTGTACGAAGCATGTCACCACTCACGATATCCATGATGATCACCCTTTACCCGCTATGGTCCACATCGGCCACGGGTCCAATATAGTCCATTGACGTGGCAATTTTTGTATTGGTGCACAGTATCCCTACGTGCCTAATCCTAAGTCACAGACCCCCCAATTAGATTGTTATTATTATTATTTATTAGTGGAGGTTAACACCTTCCCTTCCCCTTACTCTAAACCTAACCATTCGGGCCTTATGCCTAATCCTAAATTCACATCCATCCATTTCATTCATGTAGTCTTCATTTTCCCCACAATTGGCTTCCATTATTCACGCAGGAGCTTCTGGACTCCTGGAGTCCCTGAATGCAACCATTCACCGGCTCAAACCACCTTTTCTTCAAATTTCCGAGGGCCCCTGAATGCAACCATTTCCGGTCCAATTTTTTACAATTAGTTTATATCCAGTTTAATATTATTTTTTAGGTCTGCGCCCCCCTCTGGGGTCTAGACATTTTTCTAATCCCTTTCCCCTTGGGAAATTTTATTTCTTTACTTTTAATTCGTCCGGGATATCGCCAACTTTAGAGGTCACGGGGTGAAAGGTATATCCGCCCAACCCCCGCTTTCATCTCCCTCTTTCACTTTGGTCTTCATGCTGGAAGCACACCAATTAGCGCTCGTACAGGTACTTTCTCAAGATTGCTAGGCTGATGAAGGTTTTTTTGTAACCGAAACGTCCCGCCGTTATATTGCAACTGTAAATAAACAAATCAACTTGATTAACATCATCTTCCGATCTTTTTTCGATTTTTAATAATTTTTTTCACACAACATTCTTGCTAATTACCACGAGCTAACACCACTGGTGCGTTATAACACCTTACTATGGATGAACGCTACAACCCACATGAATGGACCCAAGTCCAGAGCAGGAGATCTGGTAGGACCCGCTATAAAGCTCCCTATATTAATCGCAATCGACATTATTCACCGGAGAATAACGAAGTTCGCCATTACTCATCTGATAAAAACGAGGTCCGTCAAGACTA
The DNA here is from genome assembly GCF_949987685.1 of Ammodytes marinus. NCBI lineage: Eukaryota > Metazoa > Chordata > Actinopteri > Uranoscopiformes > Ammodytidae > Ammodytes > Ammodytes marinus. The sequence goes on from NW_027648112.1 coordinate 108,075, forward strand.
CAAAAATGGCGGCGCCCATAGCCCGGAGCGCGCGCCATCTTACGCTCAAGCGGTCAGATGGGGCCCGCGTAGACCTTATTCTTCACCGGAGTCTACCGGAATCAGGTACGAACACCCACGTCACGGGCCTAGACCTGCACCATGGCAAGCGCCTAGGGTTGAACATTACTCCAGATGGAGCCACGATGATCAATACCATGATTATATATCCTCACCAGAGAGGTACTATCACCGTGGCTATCCACACACTGCTAGATATCACAGTGGGGGGAGATATGATGATCGCCCTTACGGCACCACCAGCAGAGATGGGTCACGGTACAGACCACCATCTAATCCCCTTGATGTCGGGCGTCCCGCACCTGCTGCGCCGCCGCCTCTGATGCGACCTTCCAGACCTCATAGACGCAGCACGCCACCTCCCAGGGCGCGTCCGAGCACGCCGCCCCCTCGATTCCGACCACCCAGGGGTCGCCGACCGACCACGCCGCCCCCCCAGGTTCGTGGGCCCAGGGGAGCCAGACCAGGCACGCCACCACCGCGTGATCGACCACCTAGGGGTCGTAGACCGACCACGCCGCCCCCCCATACCCGTGGGCGCAGGGCAACCAGGCCAGGTACGCCACCACCACGTAATCGACCACCGAGGGGTCGCAGACCGGCTACGCCTCCACCACACTACAGAAGCGACCCGGATTTCGCAGCCAAGGCCAGGGTGACATGCAGGCTCATCAAAGCCACACATCACATGTCCAACATCAGCGGTAGGTCCATCCCCATCGCAATCGACAAACTCACCACCAAATTGGCGACTTCGATTAAACCAGCAGCGCCCAACCCCACCACCACTTCCCTCATAGAGGCCAACGCCAAGCAGTGGGAACAGGAGACGCTGCTAATTCTCAAGGATCATTACCAAGAGTGCTTGGACACAGACCTAGAGATTATGACCCATGTCGGTGGCGTCGACTGGCAACAGCCTTTTGGGGTGGCCACCACGTGGGCTAAGAAACAGCTGGGACAAAGGCTCTTACAACGCACTCTAGACAAAGTCCATTCCATGCTGTCTAATGCGCTGTCTATTCCAGAGGTCAGACCCACCCCCAGATCAACCAACACAGGGTCAGCCCCTCCGGGCCAACACCACGTCTTCACCAGTCCCATGAAGGCGGTGCAGAAACGTCGCCACATCAACCCTCCAGACATAGAGGGTCCTAACGCAACCGATTCCTCCACCTGGTGGAATCCCGTTCTGCTTACCGGACCGACACCAGAGGGTCCGACCCCACTCTGCCAGAGGGTACCACGGGTGAGAGTCAGAACGTCTGCCAACGCTCCACCCTCAAATCCATTGGACACAGAGCTACGTCATGAAGATCCACAACAGGACAGGGTCCAGCCTCACGCCACGAAGGAAGCACCGCGGACCAAGAAGGACACACCTACTCCTCTCCCATCTCTTCTCCCCCTCCCTTCTTCCCCCCTCCCCGCTCCTCTTCCCTCCTCCTCTTCCCTTTCCCTCTCCATCCCCCGTCTTCTCCCTCTCCCCCTTATAACCCCCTCCTCCTCCTCCTCCTCCTCCCCCCCCCCCCCCCCTCCCCTCCCTTCAGTCCCCAGTCCCCCATTCCTCTCTGCCTCTTCTCTCTTCCAGCTCACGTCCACGCCCCTCCTCTTCAGGACAGACCTTCCCTACGGATGTGGAGGCACCTGGAACCCATCCCACGAGCACTGCTCTTCACAATGATGACTGCGACTCCATGGAGCTTTGGTCGGAGGCCAACGCTCCCCGCATGCCAACCGCCGAGGGGCCCACGGTCCCCGTTACAATTGACAGTGACAGTTCCACACCATCCAGTCCACAACCGGGGCCCAGCAGGTTACCCTCACCTACCCTCACTCCACCTATTCTCATAGAGAACACTCACACCACACCCAACACAGGCACATCTGCATCACAACCCAAGCTATTATTCTCACCAGTCTACAGACCACATAGACATCTCAGCACAGGCAAAAACAGAGTCAAGGACTGGTCCCTCACCCCCACTAAGAAGTGGGTCATCATGGGGGACTCCAATCTCAATCGCATACCACCCTTCCAAGAGCCCGACCTCCAGATCGAGTCCTATCCGGGTGCAACGTTTAGGCATGCTGAAGCCATACTGGCAAAAACCACACACACTGACATTGTTGAGTCACTCGTGCTGTCCTTTGGCATCAATGACAGAGCTCAGAGGACAGAGGGGGCACTGATCGGCCACATACAGAGGGCTGTGAGAATGGCCACTCTTGCTTTTCCCCAAGCCCTCATACTAATACCCGAACTGAATTTCTCTGAGTCCCTTCCAGAGGATGAACAACGCAACCTGAGACGGCTCAACCAACACATCGTCAGACAGTTCCACTTCATCCCCAGACTGCAGCAGAAGAGCTTCCAGGCTGAGGAAGACGGCGTCCACTGGACCATCCCCACCGCCAGGAAGATCCTCAAAGAATGGGTTGATATGTTAAAAGCAAACGCCCCGTGAAAACTGTTTTGTCTACGGGGTTTAAGAATGTCATTGTGTTAGCGCAGAAGTTTAACATTACTGCAGCTCAACTCTCCCTGCTTAACAAAGGCCTTAATTTCATACCGATCATCAGAGGAGAAAAAAATGTTAAAAATCAAACACAAATTGACATCAGAACCTACCATAGGAGACTCAAATTAGCTGCACATTTTGAGCACACTAGGGAAACTAGTCCACTCCCATTTATGCCAAAATCCACATGGGTACCACCAGAACCAACCGTGCCTTGGCCCTTAAGGCAACTAATACAGTCAGACGTGGAATGGTTCGACAACCACTATGTTGCCAAATGCAACACGACTAACCTAGATCAATTTGAACTGGAAGCCCTTAAACAACTAAAAAGCAACAAAAAT
>NW_027648111.1:0-133000 GCF_949987685.1 Ammodytes marinus
CCATTATTCACGCAGGAGCTTCTGGACTCCTGGAGTCCCTGAATGCAACCATTCACCGGCTCAAACCACCTTTTCTTCAAATTTCCGAGGGCCCCTGAATGCAACCATTTCCGGTCCAATTTTTTACAATTAGTTTATATCCAGTTTAATATTATTTTTTAGGTCTGCGCCCCCCTCTGGGGTCTAGACATTTTTCTAATAATCCCTTTCCCCTTGGGAAATTTTATTTCTTTACTTTTAATTCGTCCGGGATATCGCCAACTTTAGAGGTCACGGGGTGAAAGGTATATCCGCCCAACCCCCGCTTTCATCTCCCTCTTTCACTTTGGTCTTCATGCTGGAAGCACACCAATTAGCGCTCGTACAGGTACTTTCTCAAGATTGCTAGGCTGATGAAGGTTTTTTTGTAACCGAAACGTCCCGCCGTTATATGCAACTGTAAATAAACAAATCAACTTGATTAACATCATCTTCCGATCTTTTTTCGATTTTTAATAATTTTTTTCACACAACATTCTTGCTAATTACCACGAGCTAACACCACTGGTGCGTTATAACACCTTACTATGGATGAACGCTACAACCCACATGAATGGACCCAAGTCCAGAGCAGGAGATCTGGTAGGACCCGCTATAAAGCTCCCTATATTAATCGCAATCGACATTATTCACCGGAGAATAACGAAGTTCGCCATCACTCATCTGATAAAAACGAGGTCCGTCAAGACTACAAAAATGGCGGCGCCCATAGCCCGGAGCGCGCGCCATCTTACGCTCAAGCGGTCAGATGGGGCCCGCGTAGACCTTATTCTTCACCGGAGTCTACCGGAACCAGGTACGAACACCCACGTCACGGGCCCTAGACCTGCACCATGGCAAGCGCCTAGGGTTGAACATTACTCCAGATGGAGCCACGATGATCAATACCATGATTATATATCCTCACCAGAGAGGTACTATCACCGTGGCTATCCACACACTGCTAGATATCACAGTGGGGGGAGATATGATGATCGCCCTTACGGCACCACCAGCAGAGATGGGTCACGGTACAGACCACCATCTAATCCCCTTGATGTCGGGCGTCCCGCACCTGCTGCGCCGCCGCCTCTGATGCGACCTTCCAGACCTCATAGACGCAGCACGCCACCTCCCAGGGCGCGTCCGAGCACGCCGCCCCCCTCGATTCCGACCACCCAGGGGTCGCCGACCGACCACGCCGCCCCCCCAGGTTCGTGGGCCCAGGGGAGCCAGACCAGGCACGCCACCACCGCGTGATCGACCACCTAGGGGTCGTAGACCGACCACGCCGCCCCCCCATACCCGTGGGCGCAGGGCAACCAGGCCAGGTACGCCACCACCACGTAATCGACCACCGAGGGGTCGCAGACCGGCTACGCCTCCACCACACTACAGAAGCGACCCCGGATTTCGCAGCCAAGGCCAGGGTGACATGCAGGCTCATCAAAGCCACACATCACATGTCCAACATCAGCGGTAGGTCCATCCCCATCGCAATCGACAACACCAAATTGGCGACTTCGATTAAACCAAGCAGCGCCCAACCCCACCACCCACTTCCCTCATAGAGGCCAACGCCAAGCAGTGGGAACAGGAGACGCTGCTAATTCTCAAGGATCATTACCAAGAGTGCTTGGGACACAGACCTAGAGATTATGACCCATGTCGGTGGCGTCGACTGGCAACAGCCTTTTGGGGTGGCCACCACGTGGGCTAAGAAACAGCTGGGACAAAGGCTCTTACAACGCACTCTAGACAAAGTCCATTCCATGCTGTCTAATGCGCTGTCTATTTCCAGAGGTCAGACCCACCCCCAGATCAACCAACACAGGGTCAGCCCCTCCGGGCCAACACCACGTCTTCACCAGACCCATGAAGGCGGTGCAGAAACGTCGCCACATCAACCCTCCAGACACAGAGGGTCCTAACGCAACCGATTCCTCCACCTGGTGGAATCCCGTTCTGCTTACCGGACCGACACCAGAGGGTCCGACCCCACTCTGCCAGAGGGTACCACGGGTGAGAGTCAGAACGTCTGCCAACGCTCCACCCTCAAATCCATTGGACACAGAGCTACGTCATGAAGATCCACAACAGGACAGGGTCCAGCCTCACGCCACGAAGGAAGCACCGCGGACCAAGAAGGACACACCTACTCCTCTCCCATCTCTTCTCCCCCTCCCTTCTTCCCCCCTCCCCGCTCCTCTTCCCTCCTCCTCTTCCCTTTCCCTCTCCATCCCCCGTCTTCTCCCTCTCCCCCTTATAACCCCCTCCTCCTCCTCCTCCTCCTCCCCCCCCCCCCCCCTCCCCTCCCTTCAGTCCCCAGTCCCCCATTCCTCTCTGCCTCTTCTCTCTTCCAGCTCACGTCCACGCCCCTCCTCTTCAGGACAGACCTTCCCTACGGATGTGGAGGCACCTGGAACCCATCCCACGAGCACTGCTCTTCACAATGATGACTGCGACTCCATGGAGCTTTGGTCGGAGGCCAACGCTCCCCGCATGCCAACCGCCGAGGGGCCCACGGTCCCCGTTACAATTGACAGTGACAGTTCCACACCATCCAGTCCACAACCGGGGCCCAGCAGGTTACCCTCACCTACCCTCACTCCACCTATTCTCATAGAGAACACTCACACCACACCCAACACAGGCACATCTGCATCACAACCCAAGCTATTATTCTCACCAGTCTACAGACCACATAGACATCTCAGCACAGGCAAAAACAGAGTCAAGGACTGGTCCCTCACCCCCACTAAGAAGTGGGTCATCATGGGGGACTCCAATCTCAATCGCATACCACCCTTCCAAGAGCCCGACCTCCAGATCGAGTCCTATCCGGGTGCAACGTTTAGGCATGCTGAAGCCATACTGGCAAAAACCACACACACTGACATTGTTGAGTCACTCGTGCTGTCCTTTGGCATCAATGACAGAGCTCAGAGGACAGAGGGGGCACTGATCGGCCACATACAGAGGGCTGTGAGAATGGCCACTCTTGCTTTTCCCCAAGCCCTCATACTAATACCCGAACTGAATTTCTCTGAGTCCCTTCCAGAGGATGAACAACGCAACCTGAGACGGCTCAACCAACACATCGTCAGACAGTTCCACTTCATCCCCAGACTGCAGCAGAAGAGCTTCCAGGCTGAGGAAGACGGCGTCCACTGGACCATCCCCACCGCCAGGAAGATCCTCAAAGAATGGGTTGATATGTTAAAAGCAAACGCCCCGTGAAAACTGTTTTGTCTACGGGGTTTAAGAATGTCATTGTGTTAGCGCAGAAGTTTAACATTACTGCAGCTCAACTCTCCCTGCTTAACAAAGGCCTTAATTTCATACCGATCATCAGAGGAGAAAAAAATGTTAAAAATCAAACACAAATTGACATCAGAACCTACCATAGGAGACTCAAATTAGCTGCACATTTTGAGCACACTAGGGAAACTAGTCCACTCCCATTTATGCCAAAATCCACATGGGTACCACCAGAACCAACCGTGCCTTGGCCCTTAAGGCAACTAATACAGTCAGACGTGGATTGGTTCGACAACCACTATGTTGCCAAATGCAACACGACTAACCTAGATCAATTTGAACTGGAAGCCCTTAAACAACTAAAAAGCAACAAAAATATAGTCATCAAACCAGCTGATAAAGGCAGCTCTGTTGTCGTTTTGGACAGAGAGCAATACCTGTGGGAGGGTTACAGGCAACTTAATGACAAAAAGTACTATAAAAGCCTTAAGAAACCTATCTTTAAGGACACTATTCCTTTAGTCACAGAAATACTCCAAAAACTGCAAACCAAAAAGTTCATTAATGCCAAACAGAGGTCCTTTTTGATGGGGGATGCCGAACCCAGACCTAGGCTATTTTATATGTTGCCAAAAATACACAAGGCCAGAGACAAGTGGAGCCTTCCCAATGTAATTCCACCTGGAAGGCCCATTGTCTCGGATTGTGGTAGTGAGACATATGCCACAGCCCATTTTGTGGAGACATACCTCAATCCCATATCTATCAAACATCCCAGTTACATTAAAGACACATACGACTTTGTCAACAAAATTAAACTACTGCACATTCCAGCTGATGCCTTCCTGTTCACCATGGATGTGGACAGCCTTTACACAAATATTAACACAGACCAAGGCATGGAGGCGGTCAAAAATACCTTTCAGTTATATCCAGATTCCAAACGTCCAGATAAGGAAATATTACAACTCTTATACCTTAACCTTACCAGAAACGACTTTGAATTTGACGATAAATACTTTTTACAAATATCAGGCACGGCCATGGGTAAAAAATTTGCTCCCTCTTTTGCCAATATTTTCATGGCCCAGTGGGAACAATCAGCCTTATCACAGGCTCCCATTAAACCCTTACATTACTATAGATACCTAGATGATATTTGGGGAGTGTGGACACACTCTTTACAGGAGTTTGATACATTCTGCAATTTTCTGAACAACTTTAACAGTTCCATCACCATTAAATCAACACACAGTCTCACTGAGGTGGATTTTCTGGACACGACAACCTTTAAGGGCCCTAATTTCCAGCAAACAAACAGATTGGACATTAAAGTGTTCTTTAAAGCAACAGACACACATGCTCTATTGAATAAAAGCAGCCACCATCCCAAGCACACTTTTGCGGGCTTGGTCAAATCCCAATTTTTAAGATTCCACAGAATCTGCACAAGAATAGAGGACTTTGGGTTTGCCGTGAGGGTGCTGTGCAAGGTCTTGTCCACCAGAGGGTACTCTTGGTCTTTCCTTAGACAGGTCTACAGTACTTTCAAAACAGTTAAACCAATTAACGTGGACCCCATGATACCACTGGTCATATTCTACTCGGAGTCTGCCACTAAATTGGCCAGAGCCTTTAAGAATAATTTCAAAATACTCCAGGAACAAGGTGGTCTATTGGTGGACCACAGAATAATCACGGCCTACAAGAAGAACAACAATATACAGGATATACTCATTAAAGCCAAATTAACACCGTTGACTCAGAAGACTGAGGCTGCTCGCACTGAGTTTTACAAATTTGAACCCTGGGCATACAACAAACACACCAACCAGGTGTTCGCCACCCAAAAAAGTACCAACACTAAAACTAAAAATTGCATATATCTCATAAGTTGTCTCACGTGCTCGATGCAATATGTAGGTGAAACTGGCAATACACTACTGACACGATTCACCCAACATAGATATAACATCAGCCGTAAAAAAGACACTCACCTGCCCTTGGTTAGCCATTTCATTGAGCACGGGTGGAATAATCTGACCACTACTATCTTAGAGGCAAATCCCAATTGGTCCAAGAAACAGAGGAAATATCTGGAAAGACAATGGATTCACAAGTTGAACACCCGTCTCCCCTTTGGCCTCAATGAGAAATAACTCCACAACATGATAATATAATATAATAACATAACAATAATCATATCAAATTGGATAATATATATACAAAAAAACTTTATGTTATCATTCCTACTCTAATACCACCAGGCCTTGATAGGAGATAGATATCATTACATACATAGATATTAGCGAGTACACTAACCAGTGGGCAGTCTTTGACTGTCTGCTGTCCTCTCTTAACCTAACCCCGTCAGTGCTGTTTTTATGTTTTGTCATAATATTTATTTCCACATCGAGTGACATTATCCGGCGGTCTCCCCGGGTAGTGTCTTAGTCATGTTGGTTACGAGGGAACACTTTTGTGTCTACCACCTCAAACCTGAAGTTACTTTTATTTCTCTTTTTTCACTTTTCCATGTCCATTGCATGTACAGTATTACCACCGTACGTGTCATTGAGATATAGTCAGACACATAGACTGAGCGATCACTGTCACATCTACCTTTCTATATCTCAAGTTTGTTTTATTTCTCTTTTTTCAGTTTTCCATCTCCATCTCATGTAAAGTATCATTACCATACATGTCATTGGGATATAGCTATGTAATATATGTTTCTATATATTCAGGTAACACTCTTGTGTCCACCACCACTAATCCAAAGTTAATTTTGTTTTTCTTTGTTCTATTTCACATATCCATCTCATGTAAAGGATTACCATCGTGCATGACATTGGGATATAGTAACATATGTAGATGGGCTGTACACTGCCATTGTCACCTCTCTATATTTGAAGTTAATTTTTTTTCATTTTGTTCAATTTTCCACATCCTTTTCATGTCAAGTATTATTACCATACATGTCATCGTGATATAACTGTGTGATATATGTTCCTATATATTGAGGTAACACTCTGGTGTCCACCACCGCTATCTAAAGTTATTTTTATTTCTTTTTGTTCTATTTTGCATGTCCATCTCATGTAAAGTATCACCACCTACATGACATTGGGACATAGTTATATTTATTTCAATATCTATCACGTATACCTACTGTGTAAATGCATAATATGCTTACATATGACTATAGGAAAATGATGTTTCTGAAAGGCCTGTACGAAGCATGTCACCACTCACGATATCCATGATGATCACCCTTTACCCGCTATGGTCCACATCGGCCACGGGTCCAATATAGTCCATTGACGTGGCAATTTTTGTATTGGTGCACAGTATCCCTACGTGCCTAATCCTAAGTCACAGACCCCCCAATTAGATTGTTATTATTATTATTTATTAGTGGAGGTTAACACCTTCCCTTCCCCTTACTCTAAACCTAACCATTCGGGCCTTATGCCTAATCCTAAATTCACATCCATCCATTTCATTCATGTAGTCTTCATTTTCCCCACAATTGGCTTCCATTATTCACGCAGGAGCTTCTGGACTCCTGGAGTCCCTGAATGCAACCATTCACCGGCTCAAACCACCTTTTCTTCAAATTTCCGAGGGCCCCTGAATGCAACCATTTCCGGTCCAATTTTTTACAATTAGTTTATATCCAGTTTAATATTATTTTTTAGGTCTGCGCCCCCCTCTGGGGTCTAGACATTTTTCTAATCCCTTTCCCCTTGGGAAATTTTATTTCTTTACTTTTAATTCGTCCGGGATATCGCCAACTTTAGAGGTCACGGGGTGAAAGGTATATCCGCCCAACCCCCGCTTTCATCTCCCTCTTTCACTTTGGTCTTCATGCTGGAAGCACACCAATTAGCGCTCGTACAGGTACTTTCTCAAGATTGCTAGGCTGATGAAGGTTTTTTTGTAACCGAAACGTCCCGCCGTTATATTGCAACTGTAAATAAACAAATCAACTTGATTAACATCATCTTCCGATCTTTTTTCGATTTTTAATAATTTTTTTCACACAACATTCTTGCTAATTACCACGAGCTAACACCACTGGTGCGTTATAACACCTTACTATGGATGAACGCTACAACCCACATGAATGGACCCAAGTCCAGAGCAGGAGATCTGGTAGGACCCGCTATAAAGCTCCCTATATTAATCGCAATCGACATTATTCACCGGAGAATAACGAAGTTCGCCATCACTCATCTGATAAAAACGAGGTCCGTCAAGACTACAAAAATGGCGGCGCCCATAGCCCGGAGCGCGCGCCATCTTACGCTCAAGCGGTCAGATGGGGCCCGCGTAGACCTTATTCTTCACCGGAGTCTACCGGAACCAGGTACGAACACCCACGTCACGGGCCTAGACCTGCACCATGGCAAGCGCCTAGGGTTGAACATTACTCCAGATGGAGCCACGATGATCAATACCATGATTATATATCCTCACCAGAGAGGTACTATCACCGTGGCTATCCACACACTGCTAGATATCACAGTGGGGGGAGATATGATGATCGCCCTTACGGCACCACCAGCAGAGATGGGTCACGGTACAGACCACCATCTAATCCCCTTGATGTCGGGCGTCCCGCACCTGCTGCGCCGCCGCCTCTGATGCGACCTTCCAGACCTCATAGACGCAGCACGCCACCTCCCAGGGCGCGTCCGAGCACGCCGCCCCCTCGATTCCGACCACCCAGGGGTCGCCGACCGACCACGCCGCCCCCCCAGGTTCGTGGGCCCAGGGGAGCCAGACCAGGCACGCCACCACCGCGTGATCGACCACCTAGGGGTCGTAGACCGACCACGCCGCCCCCCCATACCCGTGGGCGCAGGGCAACCAGGCCAGGTACGCCACCACCACGTAATCGACCACCGAGGGGTCGCAGACCGGCTACGCCTCCACCACACTACAGAAGCGACCCGGATTTCGCAGCCAAGGCCAGGGTGACATGCAGGCTCATCAAAGCCACACATCACATGTCCAACATCAGCGGTAGGTCCATCCCCATCGCAATCGACAAACTCACCACCAAATTGGCGACTTCGATTAAACCAGCAGCGCCCAACCCCACCACCACTTCCCTCATAGAGGCCAACGCCAAGCAGTGGGAACAGGAGACGCTGCTAATTCTCAAGGATCATTACCAAGAGTGCTTGGACACAGACCTAGAGATTATGACCCATGTCGGTGGCGTCGACTGGCAACAGCCTTTTGGGGTGGCCACCACGTGGGCTAAGAAACAGCTGGGACAAAGGCTCTTACAACGCACTCTAGACAAAGTCCATTCCATGCTGTCTAATGCGCTGTCTATTCCAGAGGTCAGACCCACCCCCAGATCAACCAACACAGGGTCAGCCCCTCCGGGCCAACACCACGTCTTCACCAGACCCATGAAGGCGGTGCAGAAACGTCGCCACATCAACCCTCCAGACACAGAGGGTCCTAACGCAACCGATTCCTCCACCTGGTGGAATCCCGTTCTGCTTACCGGACCGACACCAGAGGGTCCGACCCCACTCTGCCAGAGGGTACCACGGGTGAGAGTCAGAACGTCTGCCAACGCTCCACCCTCAAATCCATTGGACACAGAGCTACGTCATGAAGATCCACAACAGGACAGGGTCCAGCCTCACGCCACGAAGGAAGCACCGCGGACCAAGAAGGACACACCTACTCCTCTCCCATCTCTTCTCCCCCTCCCTTCTTCCCCCCTCCCCGCTCCTCTTCCCTCCTCCTCTTCCCTTTCCCTCTCCATCCCCCGTCTTCTCCCTCTCCCCCTTATAACCCCCTCCTCCTCCTCCTCCTCCTCCCCCCCCCCCCCCCCTCCCCTCCCTTCAGTCCCCAGTCCCCCATTCCTCTCTGCCTCTTCTCTCTTCCAGCTCACGTCCACGCCCCTCCTCTTCAGGACAGACCTTCCCTACGGATGTGGAGGCACCTGGAACCCATCCCACGAGCACTGCTCTTCACAATGATGACTGCGACTCCATGGAGCTTTGGTCGGAGGCCAACGCTCCCCGCATGCCAACCGCCGAGGGGCCCACGGTCCCCGTTACAATTGACAGTGACAGTTCCACACCATCCAGTCCACAACCGGGGCCCAGCAGGTTACCCTCACCTACCCTCACTCCACCTATTCTCATAGAGAACACTCACACCACACCCAACACAGGCACATCTGCATCACAACCCAAGCTATTATTCTCACCAGTCTACAGACCACATAGACATCTCAGCACAGGCAAAAACAGAGTCAAGGACTGGTCCCTCACCCCCACTAAGAAGTGGGTCATCATGGGGGACTCCAATCTCAATCGCATACCACCCTTCCAAGAGCCCGACCTCCAGATCGAGTCCTATCCGGGTGCAACGTTTAGGCATGCTGAAGCCATACTGGCAAAAACCACACACACTGACATTGTTGAGTCACTCGTGCTGTCCTTTGGCATCAATGACAGAGCTCAGAGGACAGAGGGGGCACTGATCGGCCACATACAGAGGGCTGTGAGAATGGCCACTCTTGCTTTTCCCCAAGCCCTCATACTAATACCCGAACTGAATTTCTCTGAGTCCCTTCCAGAGGATGAACAACGCAACCTGAGACGGCTCAACCAACACATCGTCAGACAGTTCCACTTCATCCCCAGACTGCAGCAGAAGAGCTTCCAGGCTGAGGAAGACGGCGTCCACTGGACCATCCCCACCGCCAGGAAGATCCTCAAAGAATGGGTTGATATGTTAAAAGCAAACGCCCCGTGAAAACTGTTTTGTCTACGGGGTTTAAGAATGTCATTGTGTTAGCGCAGAAGTTTAACATTACTGCAGCTCAACTCTCCCTGCTTAACAAAGGCCTTAATTTCATACCGATCATCAGAGGAGAAAAAAATGTTAAAAATCAAACACAAATTGACATCAGAACCTACCATAGGAGACTCAAATTAGCTGCACATTTTGAGCACACTAGGGAAACTAGTCCACTCCCATTTATGCCAAAATCCACATGGGTACCACCAGAACCAACCGTGCCTTGGCCCTTAAGGCAACTAATACAGTCAGACGTGGAATGGTTCGACAACCACTATGTTGCCAAATGCAACACGACTAACCTAGATCAATTTGAACTGGAAGCCCTTAAACAACTAAAAAGCAACAAAAATATAGTCATCAAACCAGCTGATAAAGGCAGCTCTGTTGTCGTTTTGGACAGAGAGCAATACCTGTGGGAGGGTTACAGGCAACTTAATGACAAAAAGTACTATAAAAGCCTTAAGAAACCTATCTTTAAGGACACTATTCCTTTAGTCACAGAAATACTCCAAAAACTGCAAACCAAAAAGTTCATTAATGCCAAACAGAGGTCCTTTTTGATGGGGGATGCCGAACCCAGACCTAGGCTATTTTATATGTTGCCAAAAATACACAAGGCCAGAGACAAGTGGAGCCTTCCCAATGTAATTCCACCTGGAAGGCCCATTGTCTCGGATTGTGGTAGTGAGACATATGCCACAGCCCATTTTGTGGAGACATACCTCAATCCCATATCTATCAAACATCCCAGTTACATTAAAGACACATACGACTTTGTCAACAAAATTAAACTACTGCACATTCCAGCTGATGCCTTCCTGTTCACCATGGATGTGGACAGCCTTTACACAAATATTAACACAGACCAAGGCATGGAGGCGGTCAAAAATACCTTTCAGTTATATCCAGATTCCAAACGTCCAGATAAGGAAATATTACAACTCTTATACCTTAACCTTACCAGAAACGACTTTGAATTTGACGATAAATACTTTTTACAAATATCAGGCACGGCCATGGGTAAAAAATTTGCTCCCTCTTTTGCCAATATTTTCATGGCCCAGTGGGAACAATCAGCCTTATCACAGGCTCCCATTAAACCCTTACATTACTATAGATACCTAGATGATATTTGGGGAGTGTGGACACACTCTTTACAGGAGTTTGATACATTCTGCAATTTTCTGAACAACTTTAACAGTTCCATCACCATTAAATCAACACACAGTCTCACTGAGGTGGATTTTCTGGACACGACAACCTTTAAGGGCCCTAATTTCCAGCAAACAAACAGATTGGACATTAAAGTGTTCTTTAAAGCAACAGACACACATGCTCTATTGAATAAAAGCAGCCACCATCCCAAGCACACTTTTGCGGGCTTGGTCAAATCCCAATTTTTAAGATTCCACAGAATCTGCACAAGAATAGAGGACTTTGGGTTTGCCGTGAGGGTGCTGTGCAAGGTCTTGTCCACCAGAGGGTACTCTTGGTCTTTCCTTAGACAGGTCTACAGTACTTTCAAAACAGTTAAACCAATTAACGTGGACCCCATGATACCACTGGTCATATTCTACTCGGAGTCTGCCACTAAATTGGCCAGAGCCTTTAAGAATAATTTCAAAATACTCCAGGAACAAGGTGGTCTATTGGTGGACCACAGAATAATCACGGCCTACAAGAAGAACAACAATATACAGGATATACTCATTAAAGCCAAATTAACACCGTTGACTCAGAAGACTGAGGCTGCTCGCACTGAGTTTTACAAATTTGAACCCTGGGCATACAACAAACACACCAACCAGGTGTTCGCCACCCAAAAAAGTACCAACACTAAAACTAAAAATTGCATATATCTCATAAGTTGTCTCACGTGCTCGATGCAATATGTAGGTGAAACTGGCAATACACTACTGACACGATTCACCCAACATAGATATAACATCAGCCGTAAAAAAGACACTCACCTGCCCTTGGTTAGCCATTTCATTGAGCACGGGTGGAATAATCTGACCACTACTATCTTAGAGGCAAATCCCAATTGGTCCAAGAAACAGAGGAAATATCTGGAAAGACAATGGATTCACAAGTTGAACACCCGTCTCCCCTTTGGCCTCAATGAGAAATAACTCCACAACATGATAATATAATATAATAACATAACAATAATCATATCAAATTTGATAATATATATACAAAAAAACTTTATGTTATCATTCCTACTCTAATACCACCAGGCCTTGATAGGAGATAGATATCATTACATACATAGATATTAGCGAGTACACTAACCAGTGGGCAGTCTTTGACTGTCTGCTGTCCTCTCTTAACCTAACCCCGTCAGTGCTGTTTTTATGTTTTGTCATAATATTTATTTCCACATCGAGTGACATTATCCGGCGGTCTCCCCGGGTAGTGTCTTAGTCATGTTGGTTACGAGGGAACACTTTTGTGTCTACCACCTCAAACCTGAAGTTACTTTTATTTCTCTTTTTTCACTTTTCCATGTCCATTGCATGTACAGTATTACCACCGTACGTGTCATTGAGATATAGTCAGACACATAGACTGAGCGATCACTGTCACATCTACCTTTCTATATCTCAAGTTTGTTTTATTTCTCTTTTTTCAGTTTTCCATCTCCATCTCATGTAAAGTATCATTACCATACATGTCATTGGGATATAGCTATGTAATATATGTTTCTATATATTCAGGTAACACTCTTGTGTCCACCACCACTAATCCAAAGTTAATTTTGTTTTTCTTTGTTCTATTTCACATATCCATCTCATGTAAAGGATTACCATCGTGCATGACATTGGGATATAGTAACATATGTAGATGGGCTGTACACTGCCATTGTCACCTCTCTATATTTGAAGTTAATTTTTTTTCATTTTGTTCAATTTTCCACATCCTTTTCATGTCAAGTATTATTACCATACATGTCATCGTGATATAACTGTGTGATATATGTTCCTATATATTGAGGTAACACTCTGGTGTCCACCACCGCTATCTAAAGTTATTTTTATTTCTTTTTGTTCTATTTTGCATGTCCATCTCATGTAAAGTATCACCACCTACATGACATTGGGACATAGTTATATTTATTTCAATATCTATCACGTATACCTACTGTGTAAATGCATAATATGCTTACATATGACTATAGGAAAATGATGTTTCTGAAAGGCCTGTACGAAGCATGTCACCACTCACGATATCCATGATGATCACCCTTTACCCGCTATGGTCCACATCGGCCACGGGTCCAATATAGTCCATTGACGTGGCAATTTTTGTATTGGTGCACAGTATCCCTACGTGCCTAATCCTAAGTCACAGACCCCCCAATTAGATTGTTATTATTATTATTTATTAGTGGAGGTTAACACCTTCCCTTCCCCTTACTCTAAACCTAACCATTCGGGCCTTATGCCTAATCCTAAATTCACATCCATCCATTTCATTCATGTAGTCTTCATTTTCCCCACAATTGGCTTCCATTATTCACGCAGGAGCTTCTGGACTCCTGGAGTCCCTGAATGCAACCATTCACCGGCTCAAACCACCTTTTCTTCAAATTTCCGAGGGCCCCTGAATGCAACCATTTCCGGTCCAATTTTTTACAATTAGTTTATATCCAGTTTAATATTATTTTTTAGGTCTGCGCCCCCCTCTGGGGTCTAGACATTTTTCTAATCCCTTTCCCCTTGGGAAATTTTATTTCTTTACTTTTAATTCGTCCGGGATATCGCCAACTTTAGAGGTCACGGGGTGAAAGGTATATCCGCCCAACCCCCGCTTTCATCTCCCTCTTTCACTTTGGTCTTCATGCTGGAAGCACACCAATTAGCGCTCGTACAGGTACTTTCTCAAGATTGCTAGGCTGATGAAGGTTTTTTTGTAACCGAAACGTCCCGCCGTTAATTGCAACTGTAAATAAACAAATCCTTTTGATTAACATCATTTTCCGATCTTTTTTCGAATTTTTTTCGCAATCTAAGAATATTTACTGACGAGGAAACTTAACCCTAATGTATGAACATTGCTACCCATATCATTGGACTAAGGTCCTGAGCGAAAGAGCTGGTAAGAACCGTGTTTAATCTCTTTATACCAACCAACTGAACTTTATTCACGGAGAGCCACGAGATCCGTTAGGACTACAAAAATGGCGGCCATGAGGTCCGCAAAAACTACAAAAATGGCGGCGGCCGCGAGGCTGAATGTGCGCCATTTTACGCGCCAGTGGTCAGATGGGGCCTTGGAAGATCTTGTCCTTCACCGGACAATCCCGGAACCAGGTACGATTACCCAAATCTTGGGCACGAACCTGCGCTATGGCAAGCACCGAGGTCCTAACATCACTCCATACTGTGTAATGACGACCACTGCCATGAATACCTCCACCTGCCCGACAAGGTTTGCATCACCACCACAGAGGGACAACTTACCTGGAGATGACGTCATTCCTACCTACGGCTTCTCTACTGAAGTTCCAGATGAGAAGAAGAAGACCTCCACTTGTCCTGCCAGGTTTGCAATACCACCACAGAGGGACATTCTACTTGGAGACTACGTCATGCCTACCAGCTGTTTCTCCACTGAAGATATCTATCCCTCCTCCTTCTGCTTGGCTTAACCCCATCGGGGGAATCCAGGTTTTACATTGGGATTGTGAAATTCATATACCTGTCATACCTATATTAGAAATAGAACACCTCCATTGCCTTAAAGGGCGTAAATCACTGTCATAGAGGGGTAGCCTATTTAGATGACGTCATGCCTTTCAGCTGTTTTTCCATTTAAGGTTTTTATTCCCCTCCCCTTATTCCTGGAGGCTAGCTCATAATTTGACCCTAAACACTATTATTACTATATTATGATTACTATCGCTTAATATTGACTCTAACACTATTATTACTAGAATATTATCACCATCACATGTGAAATCTATATACCTGTCAGACCCATATTAGAATCAGAACACCTCCATTTGCCTTAAAGAGCCTTAATTATTGTTATAGAGGTATATCCTATTTAGAAGACGTTATGCCTCTCAGCTGTTTTTCCATTTAAGGGTTTTATTCCCCTCTTCTTATTCCTGGAGGTTAGCTCATAATTCGACTCTAAGCACTATTATTACTATATCATTATTACCATCGCTCAATATTTGACCTTAAGCACTATTATTACTAGAATATTACCACCATCACATTCAATCCCACTTTCTTGGGCCTATGAGCAAGACTGTCATATTTTGTTTACACCTTACAGGCTTGGCTTGTGACTGGGTGATTAGTGTACTTTAGTGGATATACAGAGTTCAGCACATCCATGTTCTTTCGTATTTTCAGCAGTGGGAGGGAATAGGCATGCTTCTGCAGTTATGTGTTCGTGTCGGGTTCTTACAAGGGAATGCTTTATTGAGAGGATATGTTAGGTTAAGTATGAAAATATATATATGTCCATTACACTATTATGAATCCTTATCGGGCAATACGTGTAGACAATATTGTTGACGTCTTACTACATTCCCCATGATGATCATCCATTATAGGACCTGTCATGACCTCTTCTGTTTGGCCACTTACCCCTAGTACTGTCTATCTATGCCTTGCTATATAGGATGTGTTTATACCTCTTTAACATCACCACATACCTCCCCAGTCCTAACCGTTTACCTACTTGCCTTAACTTAATCTCCATCTGCCATAGGTTACTTTTACATGTGGAGTTTTATCACGGATACTTTATGTATCTCCCAACTTACATTCTGTGGAGACATAAGTGCATCCTATTCTAGAATGTAATCCAGCTACAAAATAGACACCTATTTGACTATGCAATTCAGCTACAAAATTGACGCCTATTATCTTTTCTATAAGATCCAACTACTGCGCATTCCACTATATGTCTATTTACGATGGATGTGTCCAGTCTGATAGTTAGACTAAGATAGACCATTACACATAGTCGTTCAAAAACACCTTTCAATGACAAGAACAATTCTCCAATTTCTGTATTGTACAGGAGGATTTTGGAGTTATTATGGGAGTGCTGTGCCAGGTTTCATCCACCAGAGGGTGCTCTTGGTCTTCTTTTAGACAAGCCCACAGCTCCTACAGATTAGAAAAACAATTAGATACAATATATACTAACTAAAACTAGACTCCTTATAGTATATATATATTTATAAATAATATTGTGTCTACAATTCAAGTTGAAACAAACACAAAAATTAAAAACTGTACATCTAACAACAATTAATAATATAATTATTAAATAATATATAAAAAAATATCATCATTCCTACTCTAATACCACCAGGCCTTGATAGGAGATAGATATCATTACATACATAGATATTAGCGAGTACACTAACCAGTGGGCAGTCTTTGACTGTCTGCTGTCCTCTCTTAACCTAACCCCGTCAGTGCTGTTTTTATGTTTTGTCATAATATTTATTTCCACATCGAGTGACATTATCCGGCGGTCTCCCCGGGTAGTGTCTTAGTCATGTTGGTTACGAGGGAACACTTTTGTGTCTACCACCTCAAACCTGAAGTTACTTTTATTTCTCTTTTTTCACTTTTCCATGTCCATTGCATGTACAGTATTACCACCGTACGTGTCATTGAGATATAGTCAGACACATAGACTGAGCGATCACTGTCACATCTACCTTTCTATATCTCAAGTTTGTTTTATTTCTCTTTTTTCAGTTTTCCATCTCCATCTCATGTAAAGTATCATTACCATACATGTCATTGGGATATAGCTATGTAATATATGTTTCTATATATTCAGGTAACACTCTTGTGTCCACCACCACTAATCCAAAGTTAATTTTGTTTTTCTTTGTTCTATTTCACATATCCATCTCATGTAAAGGATTACCATCGTGCATGACATTGGGATATAGTAACATATGTAGATGGGCTGTACACTGCCATTGTCACCTCTCTATATTTGAAGTTAATTTTTTTTCATTTTGTTCAATTTTCCACATCCTTTTCATGTCAAGTATTATTACCATACATGTCATCGTGATATAACTGTGTGATATATGTTCCTATATATTGAGGTAACACTTTGGTGTCCACCACCGCTATCTAAAGTTATTTTTATTTCTTTTTGTTCTATTTTGCATGTCCATCTCATGTAAAGTATCACCACCTACATGACATTGGGACATAGTTATATTTATTTCAATATCTATCACGTATACCTACTGTGTAAATGCATAATATGCTTACATATGACTATAGGAAAATGATGTTTCTGAAAGGCCTGTACGAAGCATGTCACCACTCACGATATCCATGATGATCACCCTTTACCCGCTATGGTCCACATCGGCCACGGGTCCAATATAGTCCATTGACGTGGCAATTTTTGTATTGGTGCACAGTATCCCTACGTGCCTAATCCTAAGTCACAGACCCCCCAATTAGATTGTTATTATTATTATTTATTAGTGGAGGTTAACACCTTCCCTTCCCCTTACTCTAAACCTAACCATTCGGGCCTTATGCCTAATCCTAAATTCACATCCATCCATTTCATTCATGTAGTCTTCATTTTCCCCACAATTGGCTTCCATTATTCACGCAGGAGCTTCTGGACTCCTGGAGTCCCTGAATGCAACCATTCACCGGCTCAAACCACCTTTTCTTCAAATTTCCGAGGGCCCCTGAATGCAACCATTTCCGGTCCAATTTTTTACAATTAGTTTATATCCAGTTTAATATTATTTTTTAGGTCTGCGCCCCCCTCTGGGGTCTAGACATTTTTCTAATCCCTTTCCCCTTGGGAAATTTTATTTCTTTACTTTTAATTCGTCCGGGATATCGCCAACTTTAGAGGTCACGGGGTGAAAGGTATATCCGCCCAACCCCCGCTTTCATCTCCCTCTTTCACTTTGGTCTTCATGCTGGAAGCACACCAATTAGCGCTCGTACAGGTACTTTCTCAAGATTGCTAGGCTGATGAAGGTTTTTTTGTAACCGAAACGTCCCGCCGTTAATTGCAACTGTAAATAAACAAATCCTTTTGATTAACATCATTTTCCGATCTTTTTTCGAATTTTTTTCGCAATCTAAGAATATTTACTGACGAGGAAACTTAACCCTAATGGATGAACATTGCTACCCATATCATTGGACTAAGGTCCTGAGCGAAAGAGCTGGTAAGAACCGTGTTTAATCTCTTTATACCAACCAACTGAACTTTATTCACGGAGAGCCACGAGATCCGTTAGGACTACAAAAATGGCGGCCATGAGGTCCGCAAAAACTACAAAAATGGCGGCGGCCGCGAGGCTGAATGTGCGCCATTTTACGCGCCAGTGGTCAGATGGGGCCTTGGAAGATCTTGTCCTTCACCGGACAATCCCGGAACCAGGTACGATTACCCAAATCTTGGGCACGAACCTGCGCTATGGCAAGCACCGAGGTCCTAACATCACTCCATACTGTGTAATGACGACCACTGCCATGAATACCTCCACCTGCCCGACAAGGTTTGCATCACCACCACAGAGGGACAACTTACCTGGAGATGACGTCATTCCTACCTACGGCTTCTCTACTGAAGTTCCAGATGAGAAGAAGAAGACCTCCACTTGTCCTGCCAGGTTTGCAATACCACCACAGAGGGACATTCTACTTGGAGACTACGTCATGCCTACCAGCTGTTTCTCCACTGAAGATATCTATCCCTCCTCCTTCTGCTTGGCTTAACCCCATCGGGGGAATCCAGGTTTTACATTGGGATTGTGAAATTCATATACCTGTCATACCTATATTAGAAATAGAACACCTCCATTGCCTTAAAGGGCGTAAATCACTGTCATAGAGGGGTAGCCTATTTAGATGACGTCATGCCTTTCAGCTGTTTTTCCATTTAAGGTTTTTATTCCCCTCCCCTTATTCCTGGAGGCTAGCTCATAATTTGACCCTAA
Source organism: Ammodytes marinus (assembly GCF_949987685.1). NCBI lineage: Eukaryota > Metazoa > Chordata > Actinopteri > Uranoscopiformes > Ammodytidae > Ammodytes > Ammodytes marinus. The sequence goes on from NW_027648111.1 coordinate 19,100, forward strand.
ACACTATTATTACTATATTATGATTACTATCGCTTAATATTGACTCTAACACTATTATTACTAGAATATTATCACCATCACATGTGAAATCTATATACCTGTCAGACCCATATTAGAATCAGAACACCTCCATTTGCCTTAAAGAGCCTTAATTATTGTTATAGAGGTATATCCTATTTAGAAGACGTTATGCCTCTCAGCTGTTTTTCCATTTAAGGGTTTTATTCCCCTCTTCTTATTCCTGGAGGTTAGCTCATAATTCGACTCTAAGCACTATTATTACTATATCATTATTACCATCGCTCAATATTTGACCTTAAGCACTATTATTACTAGAATATTACCACCATCACATTCAATCCCACTTTCTTGGGCCTATGAGCAAGACTGTCATATTTTGTTTACACCTTACAGGCTTGGCTTGTGACTGGGTGATTAGTGTACTTTAGTGGATATACAGAGTTCAGCACATCCATGTTCTTTCGTATTTTCAGCAGTGGGAGGGAATAGGCATGCTTCTGCAGTTATGTGTTCGTGTCGGGTTCTTACAAGGGAATGCTTTATTGAGAGGATATGTTAGGTTAAGTATGAAAATATATATATGTCCATTACACTATTATGAATCCTTATCGGGCAATACGTGTAGACAATATTGTTGACGTCTTACTACATTCCCCATGATGATCATCCATTATAGGACCTGTCATGACCTCTTCTGTTTGGCCACTTACCCCTAGTACTGTCTATCTATGCCTTGCTATATAGGATGTGTTTATACCTCTTTAACATCACCACATACCTCCCCAGTCCTAACCGTTTACCTACTTGCCTTAACTTAATCTCCATCTGCCATAGGTTACTTTTACATGTGGAGTTTTATCACGGATACTTTATGTATCTCCCAACTTACATTCTGTGGAGACATAAGTGCATCCTATTCTAGAATGTAATCCAGCTACAAAATAGACACCTATTTGACTATGCAATTCAGCTACAAAATTGACGCCTATTATCTTTTCTATAAGATCCAACTACTGCGCATTCCACTATATGTCTATTTACGATGGATGTGTCCAGTCTGATAGTTAGACTAAGATAGACCATTACACATAGTCGTTCAAAAACACCTTTCAATGACAAGAACAATTCTCCAATTTCTGTATTGTACAGGAGGATTTTGGAGTTATTATGGGAGTGCTGTGCCAGGTTTCATCCACCAGAGGGTGCTCTTGGTCTTCTTTTAGACAAGCCCACAGCTCCTACAGATTAGAAAAACAATTAGATACAATATATACTAACTAAAACTAGACTCCTTATAGTATATATATATTTATAAATAATATTGTGTCTACAATTCAAGTTGAAACAAACACAAAAATTAAAAACTGTACATCTAACAACAATTAATAATATAATTATTAAATAATATATAAAAAAATATCATCATTCCTACTCTAATACCACCAGGCCTTGATAGGAGATAGATATCATTACATACATAGATATTAGCGAGTACACTAACCAGTGGGCAGTCTTTGACTGTCTGCTGTCCTCTCTTAACCTAACCCCGTCAGTGCTGTTTTTATGTTTTGTCATAATATTTATTTCCACATCGAGTGACATTATCCGGCGGTCTCCCCGGGTAGTGTCTTAGTCATGTTGGTTACGAGGGAACACTTTTGTGTCTACCACCTCAAACCTGAAGTTACTTTTATTTCTCTTTTTTCACTTTTCCATGTCCATTGCATGTACAGTATTACCACCGTACGTGTCATTGAGATATAGTCAGACACATAGACTGAGCGATCACTGTCACATCTACCTTTCTATATCTCAAGTTTGTTTTATTTCTCTTTTTTCAGTTTTCCATCTCCATCTCATGTAAAGTATCATTACCATACATGTCATTGGGATATAGCTATGTAATATATGTTTCTATATATTCAGGTAACACTCTTGTGTCCACCACCACTAATCCAAAGTTAATTTTGTTTTTCTTTGTTCTATTTCACATATCCATCTCATGTAAAGGATTACCATCGTGCATGACATTGGGATATAGTAACATATGTAGATGGGCTGTACACTGCCATTGTCACCTCTCTATATTTGAAGTTAATTTTTTTTCATTTTGTTCAATTTTCCACATCCTTTTCATGTCAAGTATTATTACCATACATGTCATCGTGATATAACTGTGTGATATATGTTCCTATATATTGAGGTAACACTTTGGTGTCCACCACCGCTATCTAAAGTTATTTTTATTTCTTTTTGTTCTATTTTGCATGTCCATCTCATGTAAAGTATCACCACCTACATGACATTGGGACATAGTTATATTTATTTCAATATCTATCACGTATACCTACTGTGTAAATGCATAATATGCTTACATATGACTATAGGAAAATGATGTTTCTGAAAGGCCTGTACGAAGCATGTCACCACTCACGATATCCATGATGATCACCCTTTACCCGCTATGGTCCACATCGGCCACGGGTCCAATATAGTCCATTGACGTGGCAATTTTTGTATTGGTGCACAGTATCCCTACGTGCCTAATCCTAAGTCACAGACCCCCCAATTAGATTGTTATTATTATTATTTATTAGTGGAGGTTAACACCTTCCCTTCCCCTTACTCTAAACCTAACCATTCGGGCCTTATGCCTAATCCTAAATTCACATCCATCCATTTCATTCATGTAGTCTTCATTTTCCCCACAATTGGCTTCCATTATTCACGCAGGAGCTTCTGGACTCCTGGAGTCCCTGAATGCAACCATTCACCGGCTCAAACCACCTTTTCTTCAAATTTCCGAGGGCCCCTGAATGCAACCATTTCCGGTCCAATTTTTTACAATTAGTTTATATCCAGTTTAATATTATTTTTTAGGTCTGCGCCCCCCTCTGGGGTCTAGACATTTTTCTAATCCCTTTCCCCTTGGGAAATTTTATTTCTTTACTTTTAATTCGTCCGGGATATCGCCAACTTTAGAGGTCACGGGGTGAAAGGTATATCCGCCCAACCCCCGCTTTCATCTCCCTCTTTCACTTTGGTCTTCATGCTGGAAGCACACCAATTAGCGCTCGTACAGGTACTTTCTCAAGATTGCTAGGCTGATGAAGGTTTTTTTGTAACCGAAACGTCCCGCCGTTAATTGCAACTGTAAATAAACAAATCCTTTTGATTAACATCATTTTCCGATCTTTTTTCGAATTTTTTTCGCAATCTAAGAATATTTACTGACGAGGAAACTTAACCCTAATGGATGAACATTGCTACCCATATCATTGGACTAAGGTCCTGAGCGAAAGAGCTGGTAAGAACCGTGTTTAATCTCTTTATACCAACCAACTGAACTTTATTCACGGAGAGCCACGAGATCCGTTAGGACTACAAAAATGGCGGCCATGAGGTCCGCAAAAACTACAAAAATGGCGGCGGCCGCGAGGCTGAATGTGCGCCATTTTACGCGCCAGTGGTCAGATGGGGCCTTGGAAGATCTTGTCCTTCACCGGACAATCCCGGAACCAGGTACGATTACCCAAATCTTGGGCACGAACCTGCGCTATGGCAAGCACCGAGGTCCTAACATCACTCCATACTGTGTAATGACGACCACTGCCATGAATACCTCCACCTGCCCGACAAGGTTTGCATCACCACCACAGAGGGACAACTTACCTGGAGATGACGTCATTCCTACCTACGGCTTCTCTACTGAAGTTCCAGATGAGAAGAAGAAGACCTCCACTTGTCCTGCCAGGTTTGCAATACCACCACAGAGGGACATTCTACTTGGAGACTACGTCATGCCTACCAGCTGTTTCTCCACTGAAGATATCTATCCCTCCTCCTTCTGCTTGGCTTAACCCCATCGGGGGAATCCAGGTTTTACATTGGGATTGTGAAATTCATATACCTGTCATACCTATATTAGAAATAGAACACCTCCATTGCCTTAAAGGGCGTAAATCACTGTCATAGAGGGGTAGCCTATTTAGATGACGTCATGCCTTTCAGCTGTTTTTCCATTTAAGGTTTTTATTCCCCTCCCCTTATTCCTGGAGGCTAGCTCATAATTTGACCCTAAACACTATTATTACTATATTATGATTACTATCGCTTAATATTGACTCTAACACTATTATTACTAGAATATTATCACCATCACATGTGAAATCTATATACCTGTCAGACCCATATTAGAATCAGAACACCTCCATTTGCCTTAAAGAGCCTTAATTATTGTTATAGAGGTATATCCTATTTAGAAGACGTTATGCCTCTCAGCTGTTTTTCCATTTAAGGGTTTTATTCCCCTCTTCTTATTCCTGGAGGTTAGCTCATAATTCGACTCTAAGCACTATTATTACTATATCATTATTACCATCGCTCAATATTTGACCTTAAGCACTATTATTACTAGAATATTACCACCATCACATTCAATCCCACTTTCTTGGGCCTATGAGCAAGACTGTCATATTTTGTTTACACCTTACAGGCTTGGCTTGTGACTGGGTGATTAGTGTACTTTAGTGGATATACAGAGTTCAGCACATCCATGTTCTTTCGTATTTTCAGCAGTGGGAGGGAATAGGCATGCTTCTGCAGTTATGTGTTCGTGTCGGGTTCTTACAAGGGAATGCTTTATTGAGAGGATATGTTAGGTTAAGTATGAAAATATATATATGTCCATTACACTATTATGAATCCTTATCGGGCAATACGTGTAGACAATATTGTTGACGTCTTACTACATTCCCCATGATGATCATCCATTATAGGACCTGTCATGACCTCTTCTGTTTGGCCACTTACCCCTAGTACTGTCTATCTATGCCTTGCTATATAGGATGTGTTTATACCTCTTTAACATCACCACATACCTCCCCAGTCCTAACCGTTTACCTACTTGCCTTAACTTAATCTCCATCTGCCATAGGTTACTTTTACATGTGGAGTTTTATCACGGATACTTTATGTATCTCCCAACTTACATTCTGTGGAGACATAAGTGCATCCTATTCTAGAATGTAATCCAGCTACAAAATAGACACCTATTTGACTATGCAATTCAGCTACAAAATTGACGCCTATTATCTTTTCTATAAGATCCAACTACTGCGCATTCCACTATATGTCTATTTACGATGGATGTGTCCAGTCTGATAGTTAGACTAAGATAGACCATTACACATAGTCGTTCAAAAACACCTTTCAATGACAAGAACAATTCTCCAATTTCTGTATTGTACAGGAGGATTTTGGAGTTATTATGGGAGTGCTGTGCCAGGTTTCATCCACCAGAGGGTGCTCTTGGTCTTCTTTTAGACAAGCCCACAGCTCCTACAGATTAGAAAAACAATTAGATACAATATATACTAACTAAAACTAGACTCCTTATAGTATATATATATTTATAAATAATATTGTGTCTACAATTCAAGTTGAAACAAACACAAAAATTAAAAACTGTACATCTAACAACAATTAATAATATAATTATTAAATAATATATAAAAAAATATCATCATTCCTACTCTAATACCACCAGGCCTTGATAGGAGATAGATATCATTACATACATAGATATTAGCGAGTACACTAACCAGTGGGCAGTCTTTGACTGTCTGCTGTCCTCTCTTAACCTAACCCCGTCAGTGCTGTTTTTATGTTTTGTCATAATATTTATTTCCACATCGAGTGACATTATCCGGCGGTCTCCCCGGGTAGTGTCTTAGTCATGTTGGTTACGAGGGAACACTTTTGTGTCTACCACCTCAAACCTGAAGTTACTTTTATTTCTCTTTTTTCACTTCTCCATGTCCATTGCATGTACAGTATTACCACCGTACGTGTCATTGAGATATAGTCAGACACATAGATTGAGCGATCACTGTCACATCTACCTTTCTATATCTCAAGTTTGTTTTATTTCTCTTTTTTCAGTTTTCCATCTCCATCTCATGTAAAGTATCATTACCATACATGTCATTGGGATATAGCTATGTAATATATGTTTCTATATATTCAGGTAACACTCTTGTGTCCACCACCACTAATCCAAAGTTAATTTTGTTTTTCTTTGTTCTATTTCACATATCCATCTCATGTAAAGGATTACCATCGTGCATGACATTGGGATATAGTAACATATGTAGATGGGCTGTACACTGCCATTGTCACCTCTCTATATTTGAAGTTAATTTTTTTTCATTTTGTTCAGTTTTCCACATCCTTTTCATGTCAAGTATTATTACCATACATGTCATCCTGATATAACTGTGTGATATATGTTCCTATATATTGAGGTAACACTCTGGTGTCCACCACCGCTATCTAAAGTTATTTTTATTTCTTTTTGTTCTATTTTGCATGTCCATCTCATGTAAAGTATCACCACCTACATGACATTGGGACATAGTTATATTTATTTCAATATCTATCACGTATACCTACTGTGTAAATGCATAATATGCTTACATATGACTATAGGAAAATGATGTTTCTGAAAGGCCTGTACGAAGCATGTCACCACTCACGATATCCATGATGATCACCCTCTACCCGCTATGGTCCACATCGGCCACGGGTCCAATATAGTCCATTGACGTGGCAATTTTTGTATTGGTGCACAGTATCCCTACGTGCCTAATCCTAAGTCACAGACCCCCCAATTAGATTGTTATTATTATTATTTATTAGTGGAGGTTAACACCTTCCCTTCCCCTTACTCTAAACCTAACCATTCGGGCCTTATGCCTAATCCTAAATTCACATCCATCCATTTCACTCATATAGTCTTCATTTTCCCCACTATTGGCTTCCATTATTCACGCAGGAGCTTCTGGACTCCTGGAGTCCCTGAATGCAACCATTCACCGGCTCAAACCACCTTTTCTTCAAATTTCCGAGGGCCCCTGAATGCAACCATTTCCGGTCCAATTTTTTACAATTAGTTTATATCCAGTTTAATATAATTTTATTTTTTAGGTCTGCGCCCCCCTCTGGGGTCTAGACATTTTTCTAATCCCTTTCCCCTTGGGAAATTTTATTTCTTTACTTTTAATTCGTCCGGGATATCGCCAACTTTAGAGGTCACGGGGTGAAAGGTATATCCGCCCAACCCCCGCCTTCATCTCCCTCTTTCACTCTGGTCTTCATGCTGGAAGCACACCAATTAGCGCTCGTACAGGTACTTTCTCAAGATTGCTAGGCTGATGAAGGTTTTTTTGTAACCGAAACGTCCCGCCGTTAATTGCAACTGTAAATAAACAAATCCTTTTGATTAACATCATTTTCCGATCTTTTTTCGAATTTTTTTCGCAATCTAAGAATATTTACTGACGAGGAAACTTAACCCTAATGGATGAACATTGCTACCCATATCATTGGACTAAGGTCCTGAGCGAAAGAGCTGGTAAGAACCGTGTTTAATCTCTTTATACCAACCAACTGAACTTTATTCACGGAGAGCCACGAGATCCGTTAGGACTACAAAAATGGCGGCCATGAGGTCCGCAAAAACTACAAAAATGGCGGCGGCCGCGAGGCTGAATGTGCGCCATTTTACGCGCCAGTGGTCAGATGGGGCCTTGGAAGATCTTGTCCTTCACCGGACAATCCCGGAACCAGGTACGATTACCCAAATCTTGGGCACGAACCTGCGCTATGGCAAGCACCGAGGTCCTAACATCACTCCATACTGTGTAATGACGACCACTGCCATGAATACCTCCACCTGCCCGACAAGGTTTGCATCACCACCACAGAGGGACAACTTACCTGGAGATGACGTCATTCCTACCTACGGCTTCTCTACTGAAGTTCCAGATGGGAAGAAGAAGACCTCCACTTGTCCTGCCAGGTTTGCAATACCACCACAGAGGGACATTCTACTTGGAGACTACGTCATGCCTACCAGCTGTTTCTCCACTGAAGATATCTATCCCTCCTCCTTCTGCTTGGCTTAACCCCATCGGGGGAATCCAGGTTTTACATTGGGACTGTGAAATTCATATACCTGTCATACCTATATTAGAAATAGAACACCTCCATTGCCTTAAAGGGCGTAAATCACTGTCATAGAGGGGTAGCCTATTTAGATGACGTCATGCCTTTCAGCTGTTTTTCCATTTAAGGTTTTTATTCCCCTCCCCTTATTCCTGGAGGCTAGCTCATAATTTGACCCTAAACACTATTATTACTATATTATGATTACTATCGCTTAATATTGACTCTAACACTATTATCACTAGAATATTATCACCATCACATGTGAAATCTATATACCTGTCAGACCCATATTAGAATCAGAACACCTCCATTTGCCTTAAAGAGCCTTAATTACTGTTATAGAGGTATATCCTATTTAGAAGACGTTATGCCTCTCAGCTGTTTTTCCATTTAAGGGTTTTATTCCCCTCTTCTTATTCCTGGAGGTTAGCTCATAATTCGACTCTAAGCACTATTATTACTATATCATTATTACCATCGCTCAATATTTGACCTTAAGCACTATTATTACTAGAATATTACCACCATCACATTCAATCCCACTTTCTTGGGCCTATGAGCAAGACTGTCATATTTTGTTTACACCTTACAGGCTTGGCTTGTGACTGGGTGATTAGTGTACTTTAGTGGATATACAGAGTTCAGCACATCCATGTTCTTTCGTATTTTCAGCAGTGGGAGGGAATAGGCATGCTTCTGCAGTTATGTGTTCGTGTCGGGTTCTTACAAGGGAATGCTTTATTGAGAGGATATGTTAGGTTAAGTATGAAAATATATATATGTCCATTACACTATTATGAATCCTTATCGGGCAATACGTGTAGACAATATTGTTGACGTCTTACTACATTCCCCATGATGATCATCCATTATAGGACCTGTCATGACCTCTTCTGTTTGGCCACTTACCCCTAGTACTGTCTATCTATGCCTTGCTATATAGGATGTGTTTATACCTCTTTAACATCACCACATACCTCCCCAGTCCTAACCGTTTACCTACTTGCCTTAACTTAATCTCCATCTGCCATAGGTTACTTTTACATGTGGAGTTTTATCACGGATACTTTATGTATCTCCCAACTTACATTCTGTGGAGACATAAGTGCATCCTATTCTAGAATGTAATCCAGCTACAAAATAGACACCTATTTGACTATGCAATTCAGCTACAAAATTGACGCCTATTATCTTTTCTATAAGATCCAACTACTGCGCATTCCACTATATGTCTATTTACGATGGATGTGTCCAGTCTGATAGTTAGACTAAGATAGACCATTACACATAGTCGGTCAAAAACACCTTTCAATGACAAGAACAATTCTCCAATTTCTGTATTGTACAGGAGGATTTTGGAGTTATTATGGGAGTGCTGTGCCAGGTTTCATCCACCAGAGGGTGCTCTTGGTCTTCTTTTAGACAAGCCCACAGCTCCTACAGATTAGAAAAACAATTAGATACAATATATACTAACTAAAACTAGACTCCTTATAGTATATATATATTTATAAATAATATTGTGTCTACAATTCAAGTTGAAACAAACACAAAAATTAAAAACTGTACATCTAACAACAATTAATAATATAATTATTAAATAATATATAAAAAAATATCATCATTCCTACTCTAATACCACCAGGCCTTGATAGGAGATAGATATCATTACATACATAGATATTAGCGAGTACACTAACCAGTGGGCAGTCTTTGACTGTCTGCTGTCCTCTCTTAACCTAACCCCGTCAGTGCTGTTTTTATGTTTTGTCATAATATTTATTTCCACATCGAGTGACATTATCCGGCGGTCTCCCCGGGTAGTGTCTTAGTCATGTTGGTTACGAGGGAACACTTTTGTGTCTACCACCTCAAACCTGAAGTTACTTTTATTTCTCTTTTTTCACTTCTCCATGTCCATTGCATGTACAGTATTACCACCGTACGTGTCATTGAGATATAGTCAGACACATAGATTGAGCGATCACTGTCACATCTACCTTTCTATATCTCAAGTTTGTTTTATTTCTCTTTTTTCAGTTTTCCATCTCCATCTCATGTAAAGTATCATTACCATACATGTCATTGGGATATAGCTATGTAATATATGTTTCTATATATTCAGGTAACACTCTTGTGTCCACCACCACTAATCCAAAGTTAATTTTGTTTTTCTTTGTTCTATTTCACATATCCATCTCATGTAAAGGATTACCATCGTGCATGACATTGGGATATAGTAACATATGTAGATGGGCTGTACACTGCCATTGTCACCTCTCTATATTTGAAGTTAATTTTTTTTCATTTTGTTCAGTTTTCCACATCCTTTTCATGTCAAGTATTATTACCATACATGTCATCCTGATATAACTGTGTGATATATGTTCCTATATATTGAGGTAACACTCTGGTGTCCACCACCGCTATCTAAAGTTATTTTTATTTCTTTTTGTTCTATTTTGCATGTCCATCTCATGTAAAGTATCACCACCTACATGACATTGGGACATAGTTATATTTATTTCAATATCTATCACGTATACCTACTGTGTAAATGCATAATATGCTTACATATGACTATAGGAAAATGATGTTTCTGAAAGGCCTGTACGAAGCATGTCACCACTCACGATATCCATGATGATCACCCTCTACCCGCTATGGTCCACATCGGCCACGGGTCCAATATAGTCCATTGACGTGGCAATTTTTGTATTGGTGCACAGTATCCCTACGTGCCTAATCCTAAGTCACAGACCCCCCAATTAGATTGTTATTATTATTATTTATTAGTGGAGGTTAACACCTTCCCTTCCCCTTACTCTAAACCTAACCATTCGGGCCTTATGCCTAATCCTAAATTCACATCCATCCATTTCACTCATATAGTCTTCATTTTCCCCACTATTGGCTTCCATTATTCACGCAGGAGCTTCTGGACTCCTGGAGTCCCTGAATGCAACCATTCACCGGCTCAAACCACCTTTTCTTCAAATTTCCGAGGGCCCCTGAATGCAACCATTTCCGGTCCAATTTTTTACAATTAGTTTATATCCAGTTTAATATAATTTTATTTTTTAGGTCTGCGCCCCCCTCTGGGGTCTAGACATTTTTCTAATCCCTTTCCCCTTGGGAAATTTTATTTCTTTACTTTTAATTCGTCCGGGATATCGCCAACTTTAGAGGTCACGGGGTGAAAGGTATATCCGCCCAACCCCCGCCTTCATCTCCCTCTTTCACTCTGGTCTTCATGCTGGAAGCACACCAATTAGCGCTCGTACAGGTACTTTCTCAAGATTGCTAGGCTGATGAAGGTTTTTTTGTAACCGAAACGTCCCGCCGTTAATTGCAACTGTAAATAAACAAATCCTTTTGATTAACATCATTTTCCGATCTTTTTTCGAATTTTTTTCGCAATCTAAGAATATTTACTGACGAGGAAACTTAACCCTAATGGATGAACATTGCTACCCATATCATTGGACTAAGGTCCTGAGCGAAAGAGCTGGTAAGAACCGTGTTTAATCTCTTTATACCAACCAACTGAACTTTATTCACGGAGAGCCACGAGATCCGTTAGGACTACAAAAATGGCGGCCATGAGGTCCGCAAAAACTACAAAAATGGCGGCGGCCGCGAGGCTGAATGTGCGCCATTTTACGCGCCAGTGGTCAGATGGGGCCTTGGAAGATCTTGTCCTTCACCGGACAATCCCGGAACCAGGTACGATTACCCAAATCTTGGGCACGAACCTGCGCTATGGCAAGCACCGAGGTCCTAACATCACTCCATACTGTGTAATGACGACCACTGCCATGAATACCTCCACCTGCCCGACAAGGTTTGCATCACCACCACAGAGGGACAACTTACCTGGAGATGACGTCATTCCTACCTACGGCTTCTCTACTGAAGTTCCAGATGGGAAGAAGAAGACCTCCACTTGTCCTGCCAGGTTTGCAATACCACCACAGAGGGACATTCTACTTGGAGACTACGTCATGCCTACCAGCTGTTTCTCCACTGAAGATATCTATCCCTCCTCCTTCTGCTTGGCTTAACCCCATCGGGGGAATCCAGGTTTTACATTGGGACTGTGAAATTCATATACCTGTCATACCTATATTAGAAATAGAACACCTCCATTGCCTTAAAGGGCGTAAATCACTGTCATAGAGGGGTAGCCTATTTAGATGACGTCATGCCTTTCAGCTGTTTTTCCATTTAAGGTTTTTATTCCCCTCCCCTTATTCCTGGAGGCTAGCTCATAATTTGACCCTAAACACTATTATTACTATATTATGATTACTATCGCTTAATATTGACTCTAACACTATTATCACTAGAATATTATCACCATCACATGTGAAATCTATATACCTGTCAGACCCATATTAGAATCAGAACACCTCCATTTGCCTTAAAGAGCCTTAATTACTGTTATAGAGGTATATCCTATTTAGAAGACGTTATGCCTCTCAGCTGTTTTTCCATTTAAGGGTTTTATTCCCCTCTTCTTATTCCTGGAGGTTAGCTCATAATTCGACTCTAAGCACTATTATTACTATATCATTATTACCATCGCTCAATATTTGACCTTAAGCACTATTATTACTAGAATATTACCACCATCACATTCAATCCCACTTTCTTGGGCCTATGAGCAAGACTGTCATATTTTGTTTACACCTTACAGGCTTGGCTTGTGACTGGGTGATTAGTGTACTTTAGTGGATATACAGAGTTCAGCACATCCATGTTCTTTCGTATTTTCAGCAGTGGGAGGGAATAGGCATGCTTCTGCAGTTATGTGTTCGTGTCGGGTTCTTACAAGGGAATGCTTTATTGAGAGGATATGTTAGGTTAAGTATGAAAATATATATATGTCCATTACACTATTATGAATCCTTATCGGGCAATACGTGTAGACAATATTGTTGACGTCTTACTACATTCCCCATGATGATCATCCATTATAGGACCTGTCATGACCTCTTCTGTTTGGCCACTTACCCCTAGTACTGTCTATCTATGCCTTGCTATATAGGATGTGTTTATACCTCTTTAACATCACCACATACCTCCCCAGTCCTAACCGTTTACCTACTTGCCTTAACTTAATCTCCATCTGCCATAGGTTACTTTTACATGTGGAGTTTTATCACGGATACTTTATGTATCTCCCAACTTACATTCTGTGGAGACATAAGTGCATCCTATTCTAGAATGTAATCCAGCTACAAAATAGACACCTATTTGACTATGCAATTCAGCTACAAAATTGACGCCTATTATCTTTTCTATAAGATCCAACTACTGCGCATTCCACTATATGTCTATTTACGATGGATGTGTCCAGTCTGATAGTTAGACTAAGATAGACCATTACACATAGTCGGTCAAAAACACCTTTCAATGACAAGAACAATTCTCCAATTTCTGTATTGTACAGGAGGATTTTGGAGTTATTATGGGAGTGCTGTGCCAGGTTTCATCCACCAGAGGGTGCTCTTGGTCTTCTTTTAGACAAGCCCACAGCTCCTACAGATTAGAAAAACAATTAGATACAATATATACTAACTAAAACTAGACTCCTTATAGTATATATATATTTATAAATAATATTGTGTCTACAATTCAAGTTGAAACAAACACAAAAATTAAAAACTGTACATCTAACAACAATTAATAATATAATTATTAAATAATATATAAAAAAATATCATCATTCCTACTCTAATACCACCAGGCCTTGATAGGAGATAGATATCATTACATACATAGATATTAGCGAGTACACTAACCAGTGGGCAGTCTTTGACTGTCTGCTGTCCTCTCTTAACCTAACCCCGTCAGTGCTGTTTTTATGTTTTGTCATAATATTTATTTCCACATCGAGTGACATTATCCGGCGGTCTCCCCGGGTAGTGTCTTAGTCATGTTGGTTACGAGGGAACACTTTTGTGTCTACCACCTCAAACCTGAAGTTACTTTTATTTCTCTTTTTTCACTTCTCCATGTCCATTGCATGTACAGTATTACCACCGTACGTGTCATTGAGATATAGTCAGACACATAGATTGAGCGATCACTGTCACATCTACCTTTCTATATCTCAAGTTTGTTTTATTTCTCTTTTTTCAGTTTTCCATCTCCATCTCATGTAAAGTATCATTACCATACATGTCATTGGGATATAGCTATGTAATATATGTTTCTATATATTCAGGTAACACTCTTGTGTCCACCACCACTAATCCAAAGTTAATTTTGTTTTTCTTTGTTCTATTTCACATATCCATCTCATGTAAAGGATTACCATCGTGCATGACATTGGGATATAGTAACATATGTAGATGGGCTGTACACTGCCATTGTCACCTCTCTATATTTGAAGTTAATTTTTTTTCATTTTGTTCAGTTTTCCACATCCTTTTCATGTCAAGTATTATTACCATACATGTCATCCTGATATAACTGTGTGATATATGTTCCTATATATTGAGGTAACACTCTGGTGTCCACCACCGCTATCTAAAGTTATTTTTATTTCTTTTTGTTCTATTTTGCATGTCCATCTCATGTAAAGTATCACCACCTACATGACATTGGGACATAGTTATATTTATTTCAATATCTATCACGTATACCTACTGTGTAAATGCATAATATGCTTACATATGACTATAGGAAAATGATGTTTCTGAAAGGCCTGTACGAAGCATGTCACCACTCACGATATCCATGATGATCACCCTCTACCCGCTATGGTCCACATCGGCCACGGGTCCAATATAGTCCATTGACGTGGCAATTTTTGTATTGGTGCACAGTATCCCTACGTGCCTAATCCTAAGTCACAGACCCCCCAATTAGATTGTTATTATTATTATTTATTAGTGGAGGTTAACACCTTCCCTTCCCCTTACTCTAAACCTAACCATTCGGGCCTTATGCCTAATCCTAAATTCACATCCATCCATTTCACTCATATAGTCTTCATTTTCCCCACTATTGGCTTCCATTATTCACGCAGGAGCTTCTGGACTCCTGGAGTCCCTGAATGCAACCATTCACCGGCTCAAACCACCTTTTCTTCAAATTTCCGAGGGCCCCTGAATGCAACCATTTCCGGTCCAATTTTTTACAATTAGTTTATATCCAGTTTAATATAATTTTATTTTTTAGGTCTGCGCCCCCCTCTGGGGTCTAGACATTTTTCTAATCCCTTTCCCCTTGGGAAATTTTATTTCTTTACTTTTAATTCGTCCGGGATATCGCCAACTTTAGAGGTCACGGGGTGAAAGGTATATCCGCCCAACCCCCGCCTTCATCTCCCTCTTTCACTCTGGTCTTCATGCTGGAAGCACACCAATTAGCGCTCGTACAGGTACTTTCTCAAGATTGCTAGGCTGATGAAGGTTTTTTTGTAACCGAAACGTCCCGCCGTTAATTGCAACTGTAAATAAACAAATCCTTTTGATTAACATCATTTTCCGATCTTTTTTCGAATTTTTTTCGCAATCTAAGAATATTTACTGACGAGGAAACTTAACCCTAATGGATGAACATTGCTACCCATATCATTGGACTAAGGTCCTGAGCGAAAGAGCTGGTAAGAACCGTGTTTAATCTCTTTATACCAACCAACTGAACTTTATTCACGGAGAGCCACGAGATCCGTTAGGACTACAAAAATGGCGGCCATGAGGTCCGCAAAAACTACAAAAATGGCGGCGGCCGCGAGGCTGAATGTGCGCCATTTTACGCGCCAGTGGTCAGATGGGGCCTTGGAAGATCTTGTCCTTCACCGGACAATCCCGGAACCAGGTACGATTACCCAAATCTTGGGCACGAACCTGCGCTATGGCAAGCACCGAGGTCCTAACATCACTCCATACTGTGTAATGACGACCACTGCCATGAATACCTCCACCTGCCCGACAAGGTTTGCATCACCACCACAGAGGGACAACTTACCTGGAGATGACGTCATTCCTACCTACGGCTTCTCTACTGAAGTTCCAGATGGGAAGAAGAAGACCTCCACTTGTCCTGCCAGGTTTGCAATACCACCACAGAGGGACATTCTACTTGGAGACTACGTCATGCCTACCAGCTGTTTCTCCACTGAAGATATCTATCCCTCCTCCTTCTGCTTGGCTTAACCCCATCGGGGGAATCCAGGTTTTACATTGGGACTGTGAAATTCATATACCTGTCATACCTATATTAGAAATAGAACACCTCCATTGCCTTAAAGGGCGTAAATCACTGTCATAGAGGGGTAGCCTATTTAGATGACGTCATGCCTTTCAGCTGTTTTTCCATTTAAGGTTTTTATTCCCCTCCCCTTATTCCTGGAGGCTAGCTCATAATTTGACCCTAAACACTATTATTACTATATTATGATTACTATCGCTTAATATTGACTCTAACACTATTATCACTAGAATATTATCACCATCACATGTGAAATCTATATACCTGTCAGACCCATATTAGAATCAGAACACCTCCATTTGCCTTAAAGAGCCTTAATTACTGTTATAGAGGTATATCCTATTTAGAAGACGTTATGCCTCTCAGCTGTTTTTCCATTTAAGGGTTTTATTCCCCTCTTCTTATTCCTGGAGGTTAGCTCATAATTCGACTCTAAGCACTATTATTACTATATCATTATTACCATCGCTCAATATTTGACCTTAAGCACTATTATTACTAGAATATTACCACCATCACATTCAATCCCACTTTCTTGGGCCTATGAGCAAGACTGTCATATTTTGTTTACACCTTACAGGCTTGGCTTGTGACTGGGTGATTAGTGTACTTTAGTGGATATACAGAGTTCAGCACATCCATGTTCTTTCGTATTTTCAGCAGTGGGAGGGAATAGGCATGCTTCTGCAGTTATGTGTTCGTGTCGGGTTCTTACAAGGGAATGCTTTATTGAGAGGATATGTTAGGTTAAGTATGAAAATATATATATGTCCATTACACTATTATGAATCCTTATCGGGCAATACGTGTAGACAATATTGTTGACGTCTTACTACATTCCCCATGATGATCATCCATTATAGGACCTGTCATGACCTCTTCTGTTTGGCCACTTACCCCTAGTACTGTCTATCTATGCCTTGCTATATAGGATGTGTTTATACCTCTTTAACATCACCACATACCTCCCCAGTCCTAACCGTTTACCTACTTGCCTTAACTTAATCTCCATCTGCCATAGGTTACTTTTACATGTGGAGTTTTATCACGGATACTTTATGTATCTCCCAACTTACATTCTGTGGAGACATAAGTGCATCCTATTCTAGAATGTAATCCAGCTACAAAATAGACACCTATTTGACTATGCAATTCAGCTACAAAATTGACGCCTATTATCTTTTCTATAAGATCCAACTACTGCGCATTCCACTATATGTCTATTTACGATGGATGTGTCCAGTCTGATAGTTAGACTAAGATAGACCATTACACATAGTCGGTCAAAAACACCTTTCAATGACAAGAACAATTCTCCAATTTCTGTATTGTACAGGAGGATTTTGGAGTTATTATGGGAGTGCTGTGCCAGGTTTCATCCACCAGAGGGTGCTCTTGGTCTTCTTTTAGACAAGCCCACAGCTCCTACAGATTAGAAAAACAATTAGATACAATATATACTAACTAAAACTAGACTCCTTATAGTATATATATATTTATAAATAATATTGTGTCTACAATTCAAGTTGAAACAAACACAAAAATTAAAAACTGTACATCTAACAACAATTAATAATATAATTATTAAATAATATATAAAAAAATATCATCATTCCTACTCTAATACCACCAGGCCTTGATAGGAGATAGATATCATTACATACATAGATATTAGCGAGTACACTAACCAGTGGGCAGTCTTTGACTGTCTGCTGTCCTCTCTTAACCTAACCCCGTCAGTGCTGTTTTTATGTTTTGTCATAATATTTATTTCCACATCGAGTGACATTATCCGGCGGTCTCCCCGGGTAGTGTCTTAGTCATGTTGGTTACGAGGGAACACTTTTGTGTCTACCACCTCAAACCTGAAGTTACTTTTATTTCTCTTTTTTCACTTCTCCATGTCCATTGCATGTACAGTATTACCACCGTACGTGTCATTGAGATATAGTCAGACACATAGATTGAGCGATCACTGTCACATCTACCTTTCTATATCTCAAGTTTGTTTTATTTCTCTTTTTTCAGTTTTCCATCTCCATCTCATGTAAAGTATCATTACCATACATGTCATTGGGATATAGCTATGTAATATATGTTTCTATATATTCAGGTAACACTCTTGTGTCCACCACCACTAATCCAAAGTTAATTTTGTTTTTCTTTGTTCTATTTCACATATCCATCTCATGTAAAGGATTACCATCGTGCATGACATTGGGATATAGTAACATATGTAGATGGGCTGTACACTGCCATTGTCACCTCTCTATATTTGAAGTTAATTTTTTTTCATTTTGTTCAGTTTTCCACATCCTTTTCATGTCAAGTATTATTACCATACATGTCATCCTGATATAACTGTGTGATATATGTTCCTATATATTGAGGTAACACTCTGGTGTCCACCACCGCTATCTAAAGTTATTTTTATTTCTTTTTGTTCTATTTTGCATGTCCATCTCATGTAAAGTATCACCACCTACATGACATTGGGACATAGTTATATTTATTTCAATATCTATCACGTATACCTACTGTGT
The DNA here is from genome assembly GCF_949987685.1 of Ammodytes marinus. Classification (NCBI taxonomy): domain Eukaryota; kingdom Metazoa; phylum Chordata; class Actinopteri; order Uranoscopiformes; family Ammodytidae; genus Ammodytes; species Ammodytes marinus. The sequence continues at coordinate 37,900 of NW_027648111.1, forward strand.
AAATGCATAATATGCTTACATATGACTATAGGAAAATGATGTTTCTGAAAGGCCTGTACGAAGCATGTCACCACTCACGATATCCATGATGATCACCCTCTACCCGCTATGGTCCACATCGGCCACGGGTCCAATATAGTCCATTGACGTGGCAATTTTTGTATTGGTGCACAGTATCCCTACGTGCCTAATCCTAAGTCACAGACCCCCCAATTAGATTGTTATTATTATTATTTATTAGTGGAGGTTAACACCTTCCCTTCCCCTTACTCTAAACCTAACCATTCGGGCCTTATGCCTAATCCTAAATTCACATCCATCCATTTCACTCATATAGTCTTCATTTTCCCCACTATTGGCTTCCATTATTCACGCAGGAGCTTCTGGACTCCTGGAGTCCCTGAATGCAACCATTCACCGGCTCAAACCACCTTTTCTTCAAATTTCCGAGGGCCCCTGAATGCAACCATTTCCGGTCCAATTTTTTACAATTAGTTTATATCCAGTTTAATATAATTTTATTTTTTAGGTCTGCGCCCCCCTCTGGGGTCTAGACATTTTTCTAATCCCTTTCCCCTTGGGAAATTTTATTTCTTTACTTTTAATTCGTCCGGGATATCGCCAACTTTAGAGGTCACGGGGTGAAAGGTATATCCGCCCAACCCCCGCCTTCATCTCCCTCTTTCACTCTGGTCTTCATGCTGGAAGCACACCAATTAGCGCTCGTACAGGTACTTTCTCAAGATTGCTAGGCTGATGAAGGTTTTTTTGTAACCGAAACGTCCCGCCGTTAATTGCAACTGTAAATAAACAAATCCTTTTGATTAACATCATTTTCCGATCTTTTTTCGAATTTTTTTCGCAATCTAAGAATATTTACTGACGAGGAAACTTAACCCTAATGGATGAACATTGCTACCCATATCATTGGACTAAGGTCCTGAGCGAAAGAGCTGGTAAGAACCGTGTTTAATCTCTTTATACCAACCAACTGAACTTTATTCACGGAGAGCCACGAGATCCGTTAGGACTACAAAAATGGCGGCCATGAGGTCCGCAAAAACTACAAAAATGGCGGCGGCCGCGAGGCTGAATGTGCGCCATTTTACGCGCCAGTGGTCAGATGGGGCCTTGGAAGATCTTGTCCTTCACCGGACAATCCCGGAACCAGGTACGATTACCCAAATCTTGGGCACGAACCTGCGCTATGGCAAGCACCGAGGTCCTAACATCACTCCATACTGTGTAATGACGACCACTGCCATGAATACCTCCACCTGCCCGACAAGGTTTGCATCACCACCACAGAGGGACAACTTACCTGGAGATGACGTCATTCCTACCTACGGCTTCTCTACTGAAGTTCCAGATGGGAAGAAGAAGACCTCCACTTGTCCTGCCAGGTTTGCAATACCACCACAGAGGGACATTCTACTTGGAGACTACGTCATGCCTACCAGCTGTTTCTCCACTGAAGATATCTATCCCTCCTCCTTCTGCTTGGCTTAACCCCATCGGGGGAATCCAGGTTTTACATTGGGACTGTGAAATTCATATACCTGTCATACCTATATTAGAAATAGAACACCTCCATTGCCTTAAAGGGCGTAAATCACTGTCATAGAGGGGTAGCCTATTTAGATGACGTCATGCCTTTCAGCTGTTTTTCCATTTAAGGTTTTTATTCCCCTCCCCTTATTCCTGGAGGCTAGCTCATAATTTGACCCTAAACACTATTATTACTATATTATGATTACTATCGCTTAATATTGACTCTAACACTATTATCACTAGAATATTATCACCATCACATGTGAAATCTATATACCTGTCAGACCCATATTAGAATCAGAACACCTCCATTTGCCTTAAAGAGCCTTAATTACTGTTATAGAGGTATATCCTATTTAGAAGACGTTATGCCTCTCAGCTGTTTTTCCATTTAAGGGTTTTATTCCCCTCTTCTTATTCCTGGAGGTTAGCTCATAATTCGACTCTAAGCACTATTATTACTATATCATTATTACCATCGCTCAATATTTGACCTTAAGCACTATTATTACTAGAATATTACCACCATCACATTCAATCCCACTTTCTTGGGCCTATGAGCAAGACTGTCATATTTTGTTTACACCTTACAGGCTTGGCTTGTGACTGGGTGATTAGTGTACTTTAGTGGATATACAGAGTTCAGCACATCCATGTTCTTTCGTATTTTCAGCAGTGGGAGGGAATAGGCATGCTTCTGCAGTTATGTGTTCGTGTCGGGTTCTTACAAGGGAATGCTTTATTGAGAGGATATGTTAGGTTAAGTATGAAAATATATATATGTCCATTACACTATTATGAATCCTTATCGGGCAATACGTGTAGACAATATTGTTGACGTCTTACTACATTCCCCATGATGATCATCCATTATAGGACCTGTCATGACCTCTTCTGTTTGGCCACTTACCCCTAGTACTGTCTATCTATGCCTTGCTATATAGGATGTGTTTATACCTCTTTAACATCACCACATACCTCCCCAGTCCTAACCGTTTACCTACTTGCCTTAACTTAATCTCCATCTGCCATAGGTTACTTTTACATGTGGAGTTTTATCACGGATACTTTATGTATCTCCCAACTTACATTCTGTGGAGACATAAGTGCATCCTATTCTAGAATGTAATCCAGCTACAAAATAGACACCTATTTGACTATGCAATTCAGCTACAAAATTGACGCCTATTATCTTTTCTATAAGATCCAACTACTGCGCATTCCACTATATGTCTATTTACGATGGATGTGTCCAGTCTGATAGTTAGACTAAGATAGACCATTACACATAGTCGGTCAAAAACACCTTTCAATGACAAGAACAATTCTCCAATTTCTGTATTGTACAGGAGGATTTTGGAGTTATTATGGGAGTGCTGTGCCAGGTTTCATCCACCAGAGGGTGCTCTTGGTCTTCTTTTAGACAAGCCCACAGCTCCTACAGATTAGAAAAACAATTAGATACAATATATACTAACTAAAACTAGACTCCTTATAGTATATATATATTTATAAATAATATTGTGTCTACAATTCAAGTTGAAACAAACACAAAAATTAAAAACTGTACATCTAACAACAATTAATAATATAATTATTAAATAATATATAAAAAAATATCATCATTCCTACTCTAATACCACCAGGCCTTGATAGGAGATAGATATCATTACATACATAGATATTAGCGAGTACACTAACCAGTGGGCAGTCTTTGACTGTCTGCTGTCCTCTCTTAACCTAACCCCGTCAGTGCTGTTTTTATGTTTTGTCATAATATTTATTTCCACATCGAGTGACATTATCCGGCGGTCTCCCCGGGTAGTGTCTTAGTCATGTTGGTTACGAGGGAACACTTTTGTGTCTACCACCTCAAACCTGAAGTTACTTTTATTTCTCTTTTTTCACTTCTCCATGTCCATTGCATGTACAGTATTACCACCGTACGTGTCATTGAGATATAGTCAGACACATAGATTGAGCGATCACTGTCACATCTACCTTTCTATATCTCAAGTTTGTTTTATTTCTCTTTTTTCAGTTTTCCATCTCCATCTCATGTAAAGTATCATTACCATACATGTCATTGGGATATAGCTATGTAATATATGTTTCTATATATTCAGGTAACACTCTTGTGTCCACCACCACTAATCCAAAGTTAATTTTGTTTTTCTTTGTTCTATTTCACATATCCATCTCATGTAAAGGATTACCATCGTGCATGACATTGGGATATAGTAACATATGTAGATGGGCTGTACACTGCCATTGTCACCTCTCTATATTTGAAGTTAATTTTTTTTCATTTTGTTCAGTTTTCCACATCCTTTTCATGTCAAGTATTATTACCATACATGTCATCCTGATATAACTGTGTGATATATGTTCCTATATATTGAGGTAACACTCTGGTGTCCACCACCGCTATCTAAAGTTATTTTTATTTCTTTTTGTTCTATTTTGCATGTCCATCTCATGTAAAGTATCACCACCTACATGACATTGGGACATAGTTATATTTATTTCAATATCTATCACGTATACCTACTGTGTAAATGCATAATATGCTTACATATGACTATAGGAAAATGATGTTTCTGAAAGGCCTGTACGAAGCATGTCACCACTCACGATATCCATGATGATCACCCTCTACCCGCTATGGTCCACATCGGCCACGGGTCCAATATAGTCCATTGACGTGGCAATTTTTGTATTGGTGCACAGTATCCCTACGTGCCTAATCCTAAGTCACAGACCCCCCAATTAGATTGTTATTATTATTATTTATTAGTGGAGGTTAACACCTTCCCTTCCCCTTACTCTAAACCTAACCATTCGGGCCTTATGCCTAATCCTAAATTCACATCCATCCATTTCACTCATATAGTCTTCATTTTCCCCACTATTGGCTTCCATTATTCACGCAGGAGCTTCTGGACTCCTGGAGTCCCTGAATGCAACCATTCACCGGCTCAAACCACCTTTTCTTCAAATTTCCGAGGGCCCCTGAATGCAACCATTTCCGGTCCAATTTTTTACAATTAGTTTATATCCAGTTTAATATAATTTTATTTTTTAGGTCTGCGCCCCCCTCTGGGGTCTAGACATTTTTCTAATCCCTTTCCCCTTGGGAAATTTTATTTCTTTACTTTTAATTCGTCCGGGATATCGCCAACTTTAGAGGTCACGGGGTGAAAGGTATATCCGCCCAACCCCCGCCTTCATCTCCCTCTTTCACTCTGGTCTTCATGCTGGAAGCACACCAATTAGCGCTCGTACAGGTACTTTCTCAAGATTGCTAGGCTGATGAAGGTTTTTTTGTAACCGAAACGTCCCGCCGTTAATTGCAACTGTAAATAAACAAATCCTTTTGATTAACATCATTTTCCGATCTTTTTTCGAATTTTTTTCGCAATCTAAGAATATTTACTGACGAGGAAACTTAACCCTAATGGATGAACATTGCTACCCATATCATTGGACTAAGGTCCTGAGCGAAAGAGCTGGTAAGAACCGTGTTTAATCTCTTTATACCAACCAACTGAACTTTATTCACGGAGAGCCACGAGATCCGTTAGGACTACAAAAATGGCGGCCATGAGGTCCGCAAAAACTACAAAAATGGCGGCGGCCGCGAGGCTGAATGTGCGCCATTTTACGCGCCAGTGGTCAGATGGGGCCTTGGAAGATCTTGTCCTTCACCGGACAATCCCGGAACCAGGTACGATTACCCAAATCTTGGGCACGAACCTGCGCTATGGCAAGCACCGAGGTCCTAACATCACTCCATACTGTGTAATGACGACCACTGCCATGAATACCTCCACCTGCCCGACAAGGTTTGCATCACCACCACAGAGGGACAACTTACCTGGAGATGACGTCATTCCTACCTACGGCTTCTCTACTGAAGTTCCAGATGGGAAGAAGAAGACCTCCACTTGTCCTGCCAGGTTTGCAATACCACCACAGAGGGACATTCTACTTGGAGACTACGTCATGCCTACCAGCTGTTTCTCCACTGAAGATATCTATCCCTCCTCCTTCTGCTTGGCTTAACCCCATCGGGGGAATCCAGGTTTTACATTGGGACTGTGAAATTCATATACCTGTCATACCTATATTAGAAATAGAACACCTCCATTGCCTTAAAGGGCGTAAATCACTGTCATAGAGGGGTAGCCTATTTAGATGACGTCATGCCTTTCAGCTGTTTTTCCATTTAAGGTTTTTATTCCCCTCCCCTTATTCCTGGAGGCTAGCTCATAATTTGACCCTAAACACTATTATTACTATATTATGATTACTATCGCTTAATATTGACTCTAACACTATTATCACTAGAATATTATCACCATCACATGTGAAATCTATATACCTGTCAGACCCATATTAGAATCAGAACACCTCCATTTGCCTTAAAGAGCCTTAATTACTGTTATAGAGGTATATCCTATTTAGAAGACGTTATGCCTCTCAGCTGTTTTTCCATTTAAGGGTTTTATTCCCCTCTTCTTATTCCTGGAGGTTAGCTCATAATTCGACTCTAAGCACTATTATTACTATATCATTATTACCATCGCTCAATATTTGACCTTAAGCACTATTATTACTAGAATATTACCACCATCACATTCAATCCCACTTTCTTGGGCCTATGAGCAAGACTGTCATATTTTGTTTACACCTTACAGGCTTGGCTTGTGACTGGGTGATTAGTGTACTTTAGTGGATATACAGAGTTCAGCACATCCATGTTCTTTCGTATTTTCAGCAGTGGGAGGGAATAGGCATGCTTCTGCAGTTATGTGTTCGTGTCGGGTTCTTACAAGGGAATGCTTTATTGAGAGGATATGTTAGGTTAAGTATGAAAATATATATATGTCCATTACACTATTATGAATCCTTATCGGGCAATACGTGTAGACAATATTGTTGACGTCTTACTACATTCCCCATGATGATCATCCATTATAGGACCTGTCATGACCTCTTCTGTTTGGCCACTTACCCCTAGTACTGTCTATCTATGCCTTGCTATATAGGATGTGTTTATACCTCTTTAACATCACCACATACCTCCCCAGTCCTAACCGTTTACCTACTTGCCTTAACTTAATCTCCATCTGCCATAGGTTACTTTTACATGTGGAGTTTTATCACGGATACTTTATGTATCTCCCAACTTACATTCTGTGGAGACATAAGTGCATCCTATTCTAGAATGTAATCCAGCTACAAAATAGACACCTATTTGACTATGCAATTCAGCTACAAAATTGACGCCTATTATCTTTTCTATAAGATCCAACTACTGCGCATTCCACTATATGTCTATTTACGATGGATGTGTCCAGTCTGATAGTTAGACTAAGATAGACCATTACACATAGTCGGTCAAAAACACCTTTCAATGACAAGAACAATTCTCCAATTTCTGTATTGTACAGGAGGATTTTGGAGTTATTATGGGAGTGCTGTGCCAGGTTTCATCCACCAGAGGGTGCTCTTGGTCTTCTTTTAGACAAGCCCACAGCTCCTACAGATTAGAAAAACAATTAGATACAATATATACTAACTAAAACTAGACTCCTTATAGTATATATATATTTATAAATAATATTGTGTCTACAATTCAAGTTGAAACAAACACAAAAATTAAAAACTGTACATCTAACAACAATTAATAATATAATTATTAAATAATATATAAAAAAATATCATCATTCCTACTCTAATACCACCAGGCCTTGATAGGAGATAGATATCATTACATACATAGATATTAGCGAGTACACTAACCAGTGGGCAGTCTTTGACTGTCTGCTGTCCTCTCTTAACCTAACCCCGTCAGTGCTGTTTTTATGTTTTGTCATAATATTTATTTCCACATCGAGTGACATTATCCGGCGGTCTCCCCGGGTAGTGTCTTAGTCATGTTGGTTACGAGGGAACACTTTTGTGTCTACCACCTCAAACCTGAAGTTACTTTTATTTCTCTTTTTTCACTTCTCCATGTCCATTGCATGTACAGTATTACCACCGTACGTGTCATTGAGATATAGTCAGACACATAGATTGAGCGATCACTGTCACATCTACCTTTCTATATCTCAAGTTTGTTTTATTTCTCTTTTTTCAGTTTTCCATCTCCATCTCATGTAAAGTATCATTACCATACATGTCATTGGGATATAGCTATGTAATATATGTTTCTATATATTCAGGTAACACTCTTGTGTCCACCACCACTAATCCAAAGTTAATTTTGTTTTTCTTTGTTCTATTTCACATATCCATCTCATGTAAAGGATTACCATCGTGCATGACATTGGGATATAGTAACATATGTAGATGGGCTGTACACTGCCATTGTCACCTCTCTATATTTGAAGTTAATTTTTTTTCATTTTGTTCAGTTTTCCACATCCTTTTCATGTCAAGTATTATTACCATACATGTCATCCTGATATAACTGTGTGATATATGTTCCTATATATTGAGGTAACACTCTGGTGTCCACCACCGCTATCTAAAGTTATTTTTATTTCTTTTTGTTCTATTTTGCATGTCCATCTCATGTAAAGTATCACCACCTACATGACATTGGGACATAGTTATATTTATTTCAATATCTATCACGTATACCTACTGTGTAAATGCATAATATGCTTACATATGACTATAGGAAAATGATGTTTCTGAAAGGCCTGTACGAAGCATGTCACCACTCACGATATCCATGATGATCACCCTCTACCCGCTATGGTCCACATCGGCCACGGGTCCAATATAGTCCATTGACGTGGCAATTTTTGTATTGGTGCACAGTATCCCTACGTGCCTAATCCTAAGTCACAGACCCCCCAATTAGATTGTTATTATTATTATTTATTAGTGGAGGTTAACACCTTCCCTTCCCCTTACTCTAAACCTAACCATTCGGGCCTTATGCCTAATCCTAAATTCACATCCATCCATTTCACTCATATAGTCTTCATTTTCCCCACTATTGGCTTCCATTATTCACGCAGGAGCTTCTGGACTCCTGGAGTCCCTGAATGCAACCATTCACCGGCTCAAACCACCTTTTCTTCAAATTTCCGAGGGCCCCTGAATGCAACCATTTCCGGTCCAATTTTTTACAATTAGTTTATATCCAGTTTAATATAATTTTATTTTTTAGGTCTGCGCCCCCCTCTGGGGTCTAGACATTTTTCTAATCCCTTTCCCCTTGGGAAATTTTATTTCTTTACTTTTAATTCGTCCGGGATATCGCCAACTTTAGAGGTCACGGGGTGAAAGGTATATCCGCCCAACCCCCGCCTTCATCTCCCTCTTTCACTCTGGTCTTCATGCTGGAAGCACACCAATTAGCGCTCGTACAGGTACTTTCTCAAGATTGCTAGGCTGATGAAGGTTTTTTTGTAACCGAAACGTCCCGCCGTTAATTGCAACTGTAAATAAACAAATCCTTTTGATTAACATCATTTTCCGATCTTTTTTCGAATTTTTTTCGCAATCTAAGAATATTTACTGACGAGGAAACTTAACCCTAATGGATGAACATTGCTACCCATATCATTGGACTAAGGTCTTGAGCGAAAGAGCTGGTAAGAACCGTGTTTAATCTCTTTATACCAACCAACTGAACTTTATTCACGGAGAGCCACGAGATCCGTTAGGACTACAAAAATGGCGGCCATGAGGTCCGCAAAAACTACAAAAATGGCGGCGGCCGCGAGGCTGAATGTGCGCCATTTTACGCGCCAGTGGTCAGATGGGGCCTTGGAAGATCTTGTCCTTCACCGGACAATCCCGGAACCAGGTACGATTACCCAAATCTTGGGCACGAACCTGCGCTATGGCAAGCACCGAGGTCCTAACATCACTCCATACTGTGTAATGACGACCACTGCCATGAATACCTCCACCTGCCCGACAAGGTTTGCATCACCACCACAGAGGGACAACTTACCTGGAGATGACGTCATTCCTACCTACGGCTTCTCTACTGAAGTTCCAGATGAGAAGAAGAAGACCTCCACTTGTCCTGCCAGGTTTGCAATACCACCACAGAGGGACATTCTACTTGGAGACTACGTCATGCCTACCAGCTGTTTCTCCACTGAAGATATCTATCCCTCCTCCTTCTGCTTGGCTTAACCCCATCGGGGGAATCCAGGTTTTACATTGGGACTGTGAAATTCATATACCTGTCATACCTATATTAGAAATAGAACACCTCCATTGCCTTAAAGGGCGTAAATCACTGTCATAGAGGGGTAGCCTATTTAGATGACGTCATGCCTTTCAGCTGTTTTTCCATTTAAGGTTTTTATTCCCCTCCCCTTATTCCTGGAGGCTAGCTCATAATTTGACCCTAAACACTATTATTACTATATTCGCTTAATATTGACTCTAACACTATTATCACTAGAATATTATCACCATCACATGTGAAATCTATATACCTGTCAGACCCATATTAGAATCAGAACACCTCCATTTGCCTTAAAGAGCCTTAATTACTGTTATAGAGGTATATCCTATTTAGAAGACGTTATGCCTCTCAGCTGTTTTTCCATTTAAGGGTTTTATTCCCCTCTTCTTATTCCTGGAGGTTAGCTCATAATTCGACTCTAAGCACTATTATTACTATATCATTATTACCATCGCTCAATATTTGACCTTAAGCACTATTATTACTAGAATATTACCACCATCACATTCAATCCCACTTTCTTGGGCCTATGAGCAAGACTGTCATATTTTGTTTACACCTTACAGGCTTGGCTTGTGACTGGGTGATTAGTGTACTTTAGTGGATATACAGAGTTCAGCACATCCATGTTCTTTCGTATTTTCAGCAGTGGGAGGGAATAGGCATGCTTCTGCAGTTATGTGTTCGTGTCGGGTTCTTACAAGGGAATGCTTTATTGAGAGGATATGTTAGGTTAAGTATGAAAATATATATATGTCCATTACACTATTATGAATCCTTATCGGGCAATACGTGTAGACAATATTGTTGACGTCTTACTACATTCCCCATGATGATCATCCATTATAGGACCTGTCATGACCTCTTCTGTTTGGCCACTTACCCCTAGTACTGTCTATCTATGCCTTGCTATATAGGATGTGTTTATACCTCTTTTACATCACCACATACCTCCCCAGTCCTAACCGTTTACCTACTTGCCTTAACTTAATCTCCATCTGCCATAGGTTACTTTTACATGTGGAGTTTTATCACGGATACTTTATGTATCTCCCAACTTACATTCTGTGGAGACATAAGTGCATCCTATTCTAGAATGTAATCCAGCTACAAAATAGACACCTATTTGACTATGCAATTCAGCTACAAAATTGACGCCTATTATCTTTTCTATAAGATCCAACTACTGCGCATTCCACTATATGTCTATTTACGATGGATGTGTCCAGTCTGATAGTTAGACTAAGATAGACCATTACACATAGTCGGTCAAAAACACCTTTCAATGACAAGAACAATTCTCCAATTTCTGTATTGTACAGGAGGATTTTGGAGTTATTATGGGAGTGCTGTGCCAGGTTTCATCCACCAGAGGGTGCTCTTGGTCTTCTTTTAGACAAGCCCACAGCTCCTACAGATTAGAAAAACAATTAGATACAATATATACTAACTAAAACTAGACTCCTTATAGTATATATATATTTATAAATAATATTGTGTCTACAATTCAAGTTGAAACAAACACAAAAATTAAAAACTGTACATCTAACAACAATTAATAATATAATTATTAAATAATATATAAAAAAATATCATCATTCCTACTCTAATACCACCAGGCCTTGATAGGAGATAGATATCATTACATACATAGATATTAGCGAGTACACTAACCAGTGGGCAGTCTTTGACTGTCTGCTGTCCTCTCTTAACCTAACCCCGTCAGTGCTGTTTTTATGTTTTGTCATAATATTTATTTCCACATCGAGTGACATTATCCGGCGGTCTCCCCGGGTAGTGTCTTAGTCATGTTGGTTACGAGGGAACACTTTTGTGTCTACCACCTCAAACCTGAAGTTACTTTTATTTCTCTTTTTTCACTTTTCCATGTCCATTGCATGTACAGTATTACCACCGTACGTGTCATTGAGATATAGTCAGACACATAGATTGAGCGATCACTGTCACATCTACCTTTCTATATCTCAAGTTTGTTTTATTTCTCTTTTTTCAGTAATATATGTTTCTATATATTCAGGTAACACTCTTGTGTCCACCACCACTAATCCAAAGTTAATTTTGTTTTTCTTTGTTCTATTTCACATATCCATCTCATGTAAAGGATTACCATCGTGCATGACATTGGGATATAGTAACATATGTAGATGGGCTGTACACTGCCATTGTCACCTCTCTATATTTGAAGTTAATTTTTTTTCATTTTGTTCAGTTTTCCACATCCTTTTCATGTCAAGTATTATTACCATACATGTCATCCTGATATAACTGTGTGATATATGTTCCTATATATTGAGGTAACACTCTGGTGTCCACCACCGCTATCTAAAGTTATTTTTATTTCTTTTTGTTCTATTTTGCATGTCCATCTCATGTAAAGTATCACCACCTACATGACATTGGGACATAGTTATATTTATTTCAATATCTATCACGTATACCTACTGTGTAAATGCATAATATGCTTACATATGACTATAGGAAAATGATGTTTCTGAAAGGCCTGTACGAAGCATGTCACCACTCACGATATCCATGATGATCACCCTCTACCCGCTATGGTCCACATCGGCCACGGGTCCAATATAGTCCATTGACGTGGCAATTTTTGTATTGGTGCACAGTATCCCTACGTGCCTAATCCTAAGTCACAGACCCCCCAATTAGATTGTTATTATTATTATTTATTAGTGGAGGTTAACACCTTCCCTTCCCCTTACTCTAAACCTAACCATTCGGGCCTTATGCCTAATCCTAAATTCACATCCATCCATTTCACTCATATAGTCTTCATTTTCCCCACTATTGGCTTCCATTATTCACGCAGGAGCTTCTGGACTCCTGGAGTCCCTGAATGCAACCATTCACCGGCTCAAACCACCTTTTCTTCAAATTTCCGAGGGCCCCTGAATGCAACCATTTCCGGTCCAATTTTTTACAATTAGTTTATATCCAGTTTAATATAATTTTATTTTTTAGGTCTGCGCCCCCCTCTGGGGTCTAGACATTTTTCTAATCCCTTTCCCCTTGGGAAATTTTATTTCTTTACTTTTAATTCGTCCGGGATATCGCCAACTTTAGAGGTCACGGGGTGAAAGGTATATCCGCCCAACCCCCGCCTTCATCTCCCTCTTTCACTCTGGTCTTCATGCTGGAAGCACACCAATTAGCGCTCGTACAGGTACTTTCTCAAGATTGCTAGGCTGATGAAGGTTTTTTTGTAACCGAAACGTCCCGCCGTTAATTGCAACTGTAAATAAACAAATCCTTTTGATTAACATCATTTTCCGATCTTTTTTCGAATTTTTTTCGCAATCTAAGAATATTTACTGACGAGGAAACTTAACCCTAATGGATGAACATTGCTACCCATATCATTGGACTAAGGTCTTGAGCGAAAGAGCTGGTAAGAACCGTGTTTAATCTCTTTATACCAACCAACTGAACTTTATTCACGGAGAGCCACGAGATCCGTTAGGACTACAAAAATGGCGGCCATGAGGTCCGCAAAAACTACAAAAATGGCGGCGGCCGCGAGGCTGAATGTGCGCCATTTTACGCGCCAGTGGTCAGATGGGGCCTTGGAAGATCTTGTCCTTCACCGGACAATCCCGGAACCAGGTACGATTACCCAAATCTTGGGCACGAACCTGCGCTATGGCAAGCACCGAGGTCCTAACATCACTCCATACTGTGTAATGACGACCACTGCCATGAATACCTCCACCTGCCCGACAAGGTTTGCATCACCACCACAGAGGGACAACTTACCTGGAGATGACGTCATTCCTACCTACGGCTTCTCTACTGAAGTTCCAGATGAGAAGAAGAAGACCTCCACTTGTCCTGCCAGGTTTGCAATACCACCACAGAGGGACATTCTACTTGGAGACTACGTCATGCCTACCAGCTGTTTCTCCACTGAAGATATCTATCCCTCCTCCTTCTGCTTGGCTTAACCCCATCGGGGGAATCCAGGTTTTACATTGGGACTGTGAAATTCATATACCTGTCATACCTATATTAGAAATAGAACACCTCCATTGCCTTAAAGGGCGTAAATCACTGTCATAGAGGGGTAGCCTATTTAGATGACGTCATGCCTTTCAGCTGTTTTTCCATTTAAGGTTTTTATTCCCCTCCCCTTATTCCTGGAGGCTAGCTCATAATTTGACCCTAAACACTATTATTACTATATTCGCTTAATATTGACTCTAACACTATTATCACTAGAATATTATCACCATCACATGTGAAATCTATATACCTGTCAGACCCATATTAGAATCAGAACACCTCCATTTGCCTTAAAGAGCCTTAATTACTGTTATAGAGGTATATCCTATTTAGAAGACGTTATGCCTCTCAGCTGTTTTTCCATTTAAGGGTTTTATTCCCCTCTTCTTATTCCTGGAGGTTAGCTCATAATTCGACTCTAAGCACTATTATTACTATATCATTATTACCATCGCTCAATATTTGACCTTAAGCACTATTATTACTAGAATATTACCACCATCACATTCAATCCCACTTTCTTGGGCCTATGAGCAAGACTGTCATATTTTGTTTACACCTTACAGGCTTGGCTTGTGACTGGGTGATTAGTGTACTTTAGTGGATATACAGAGTTCAGCACATCCATGTTCTTTCGTATTTTCAGCAGTGGGAGGGAATAGGCATGCTTCTGCAGTTATGTGTTCGTGTCGGGTTCTTACAAGGGAATGCTTTATTGAGAGGATATGTTAGGTTAAGTATGAAAATATATATATGTCCATTACACTATTATGAATCCTTATCGGGCAATACGTGTAGACAATATTGTTGACGTCTTACTACATTCCCCATGATGATCATCCATTATAGGACCTGTCATGACCTCTTCTGTTTGGCCACTTACCCCTAGTACTGTCTATCTATGCCTTGCTATATAGGATGTGTTTATACCTCTTTTACATCACCACATACCTCCCCAGTCCTAACCGTTTACCTACTTGCCTTAACTTAATCTCCATCTGCCATAGGTTACTTTTACATGTGGAGTTTTATCACGGATACTTTATGTATCTCCCAACTTACATTCTGTGGAGACATAAGTGCATCCTATTCTAGAATGTAATCCAGCTACAAAATAGACACCTATTTGACTATGCAATTCAGCTACAAAATTGACGCCTATTATCTTTTCTATAAGATCCAACTACTGCGCATTCCACTATATGTCTATTTACGATGGATGTGTCCAGTCTGATAGTTAGACTAAGATAGACCATTACACATAGTCGGTCAAAAACACCTTTCAATGACAAGAACAATTCTCCAATTTCTGTATTGTACAGGAGGATTTTGGAGTTATTATGGGAGTGCTGTGCCAGGTTTCATCCACCAGAGGGTGCTCTTGGTCTTCTTTTAGACAAGCCCACAGCTCCTACAGATTAGAAAAACAATTAGATACAATATATACTAACTAAAACTAGACTCCTTATAGTATATATATATTTATAAATAATATTGTGTCTACAATTCAAGTTGAAACAAACACAAAAATTAAAAACTGTACATCTAACAACAATTAATAATATAATTATTAAATAATATATAAAAAAATATCATCATTCCTACTCTAATACCACCAGGCCTTGATAGGAGATAGATATCATTACATACATAGATATTAGCGAGTACACTAACCAGTGGGCAGTCTTTGACTGTCTGCTGTCCTCTCTTAACCTAACCCCGTCAGTGCTGTTTTTATGTTTTGTCATAATATTTATTTCCACATCGAGTGACATTATCCGGCGGTCTCCCCGGGTAGTGTCTTAGTCATGTTGGTTACGAGGGAACACTTTTGTGTCTACCACCTCAAACCTGAAGTTACTTTTATTTCTCTTTTTTCACTTTTCCATGTCCATTGCATGTACAGTATTACCACCGTACGTGTCATTGAGATATAGTCAGACACATAGATTGAGCGATCACTGTCACATCTACCTTTCTATATCTCAAGTTTGTTTTATTTCTCTTTTTTCAGTAATATATGTTTCTATATATTCAGGTAACACTCTTGTGTCCACCACCACTAATCCAAAGTTAATTTTGTTTTTCTTTGTTCTATTTCACATATCCATCTCATGTAAAGGATTACCATCGTGCATGACATTGGGATATAGTAACATATGTAGATGGGCTGTACACTGCCATTGTCACCTCTCTATATTTGAAGTTAATTTTTTTTCATTTTGTTCAGTTTTCCACATCCTTTTCATGTCAAGTATTATTACCATACATGTCATCCTGATATAACTGTGTGATATATGTTCCTATATATTGAGGTAACACTCTGGTGTCCACCACCGCTATCTAAAGTTATTTTTATTTCTTTTTGTTCTATTTTGCATGTCCATCTCATGTAAAGTATCACCACCTACATGACATTGGGACATAGTTATATTTATTTCAATATCTATCACGTATACCTACTGTGTAAATGCATAATATGCTTACATATGACTATAGGAAAATGATGTTTCTGAAAGGCCTGTACGAAGCATGTCACCACTCACGATATCCATGATGATCACCCTCTACCCGCTATGGTCCACATCGGCCACGGGTCCAATATAGTCCATTGACGTGGCAATTTTTGTATTGGTGCACAGTATCCCTACGTGCCTAATCCTAAGTCACAGACCCCCCAATTAGATTGTTATTATTATTATTTATTAGTGGAGGTTAACACCTTCCCTTCCCCTTACTCTAAACCTAACCATTCGGGCCTTATGCCTAATCCTAAATTCACATCCATCCATTTCACTCATATAGTCTTCATTTTCCCCACTATTGGCTTCCATTATTCACGCAGGAGCTTCTGGACTCCTGGAGTCCCTGAATGCAACCATTCACCGGCTCAAACCACCTTTTCTTCAAATTTCCGAGGGCCCCTGAATGCAACCATTTCCGGTCCAATTTTTTACAATTAGTTTATATCCAGTTTAATATAATTTTATTTTTTAGGTCTGCGCCCCCCTCTGGGGTCTAGACATTTTTCTAATCCCTTTCCCCTTGGGAAATTTTATTTCTTTACTTTTAATTCGTCCGGGATATCGCCAACTTTAGAGGTCACGGGGTGAAAGGTATATCCGCCCAACCCCCGCCTTCATCTCCCTCTTTCACTCTGGTCTTCATGCTGGAAGCACACCAATTAGCGCTCGTACAGGTACTTTCTCAAGATTGCTAGGCTGATGAAGGTTTTTTTGTAACCGAAACGTCCCGCCGTTAATTGCAACTGTAAATAAACAAATCCTTTTGATTAACATCATTTTCCGATCTTTTTTCGAATTTTTTTCGCAATCTAAGAATATTTACTGACGAGGAAACTTAACCCTAATGGATGAACATTGCTACCCATATCATTGGACTAAGGTCTTGAGCGAAAGAGCTGGTAAGAACCGTGTTTAATCTCTTTATACCAACCAACTGAACTTTATTCACGGAGAGCCACGAGATCCGTTAGGACTACAAAAATGGCGGCCATGAGGTCCGCAAAAACTACAAAAATGGCGGCGGCCGCGAGGCTGAATGTGCGCCATTTTACGCGCCAGTGGTCAGATGGGGCCTTGGAAGATCTTGTCCTTCACCGGACAATCCCGGAACCAGGTACGATTACCCAAATCTTGGGCACGAACCTGCGCTATGGCAAGCACCGAGGTCCTAACATCACTCCATACTGTGTAATGACGACCACTGCCATGAATACCTCCACCTGCCCGACAAGGTTTGCATCACCACCACAGAGGGACAACTTACCTGGAGATGACGTCATTCCTACCTACGGCTTCTCTACTGAAGTTCCAGATGAGAAGAAGAAGACCTCCACTTGTCCTGCCAGGTTTGCAATACCACCACAGAGGGACATTCTACTTGGAGACTACGTCATGCCTACCAGCTGTTTCTCCACTGAAGATATCTATCCCTCCTCCTTCTGCTTGGCTTAACCCCATCGGGGGAATCCAGGTTTTACATTGGGACTGTGAAATTCATATACCTGTCATACCTATATTAGAAATAGAACACCTCCATTGCCTTAAAGGGCGTAAATCACTGTCATAGAGGGGTAGCCTATTTAGATGACGTCATGCCTTTCAGCTGTTTTTCCATTTAAGGTTTTTATTCCCCTCCCCTTATTCCTGGAGGCTAGCTCATAATTTGACCCTAAACACTATTATTACTATATTCGCTTAATATTGACTCTAACACTATTATCACTAGAATATTATCACCATCACATGTGAAATCTATATACCTGTCAGACCCATATTAGAATCAGAACACCTCCATTTGCCTTAAAGAGCCTTAATTACTGTTATAGAGGTATATCCTATTTAGAAGACGTTATGCCTCTCAGCTGTTTTTCCATTTAAGGGTTTTATTCCCCTCTTCTTATTCCTGGAGGTTAGCTCATAATTCGACTCTAAGCACTATTATTACTATATCATTATTACCATCGCTCAATATTTGACCTTAAGCACTATTATTACTAGAATATTACCACCATCACATTCAATCCCACTTTCTTGGGCCTATGAGCAAGACTGTCATATTTTGTTTACACCTTACAGGCTTGGCTTGTGACTGGGTGATTAGTGTACTTTAGTGGATATACAGAGTTCAGCACATCCATGTTCTTTCGTATTTTCAGCAGTGGGAGGGAATAGGCATGCTTCTGCAGTTATGTGTTCGTGTCGGGTTCTTACAAGGGAATGCTTTATTGAGAGGATATGTTAGGTTAAGTATGAAAATATATATATGTCCATTACACTATTATGAATCCTTATCGGGCAATACGTGTAGACAATATTGTTGACGTCTTACTACATTCCCCATGATGATCATCCATTATAGGACCTGTCATGACCTCTTCTGTTTGGCCACTTACCCCTAGTACTGTCTATCTATGCCTTGCTATATAGGATGTGTTTATACCTCTTTTACATCACCACATACCTCCCCAGTCCTAACCGTTTACCTACTTGCCTTAACTTAATCTCCATCTGCCATAGGTTACTTTTACATGTGGAGTTTTATCACGGATACTTTATGTATCTCCCAACTTACATTCTGTGGAGACATAAGTGCATCCTATTCTAGAATGTAATCCAGCTACAAAATAGACACCTATTTGACTATGCAATTCAGCTACAAAATTGACGCCTATTATCTTTTCTATAAGATCCAACTACTGCGCATTCCACTATATGTCTATTTACGATGGATGTGTCCAGTCTGATAGTTAGACTAAGATAGACCATTACACATAGTCGGTCAAAAACACCTTTCAATGACAAGAACAATTCTCCAATTTCTGTATTGTACAGGAGGATTTTGGAGTTATTATGGGAGTGCTGTGCCAGGTTTCATCCACCAGAGGGTGCTCTTGGTCTTCTTTTAGACAAGCCCACAGCTCCTACAGATTAGAAAAACAATTAGATACAATATATACTAACTAAAACTAGACTCCTTATAGTATATATATATTTATAAATAATATTGTGTCTACAATTCAAGTTGAAACAAACACAAAAATTAAAAACTGTACATCTAACAACAATTAATAATATAATTATTAAATAATATATAAAAAAATATCATCATTCCTACTCTAATACCACCAGGCCTTGATAGGAGATAGATATCATTACATACATAGATATTAGCGAGTACACTAACCAGTGGGCAGTCTTTGACTGTCTGCTGTCCTCTCTTAACCTAACCCCGTCAGTGCTGTTTTTATGTTTTGTCATAATATTTATTTCCACATCGAGTGACATTATCCGGCGGTCTCCCCGGGTAGTGTCTTAGTCATGTTGGTTACGAGGGAACACTTTTGTGTCTACCACCTCAAACCTGAAGTTACTTTTATTTCTCTTTTTTCACTTTTCCATGTCCATTGCATGTACAGTATTACCACCGTACGTGTCATTGAGATATAGTCAGACACATAGATTGAGCGATCACTGTCACATCTACCTTTCTATATCTCAAGTTTGTTTTATTTCTCTTTTTTCAGTAATATATGTTTCTATATATTCAGGTAACACTCTTGTGTCCACCACCACTAATCCAAAGTTAATTTTGTTTTTCTTTGTTCTATTTCACATATCCATCTCATGTAAAGGATTACCATCGTGCATGACATTGGGATATAGTAACATATGTAGATGGGCTGTACACTGCCATTGTCACCTCTCTATATTTGAAGTTAATTTTTTTTCATTTTGTTCAGTTTTCCACATCCTTTTCATGTCAAGTATTATTACCATACATGTCATCCTGATATAACTGTGTGATATATGTTCCTATATATTGAGGTAACACTCTGGTGTCCACCACCGCTATCTAAAGTTATTTTTATTTCTTTTTGTTCTATTTTGCATGTCCATCTCATGTAAAGTATCACCACCTACATGACATTGGGACATAGTTATATTTATTTCAATATCTATCACGTATACCTACTGTGTAAATGCATAATATGCTTACATATGACTATAGGAAAATGATGTTTCTGAAAGGCCTGTACGAAGCATGTCACCACTCACGATATCCATGATGATCACCCTCTACCCGCTATGGTCCACATCGGCCACGGGTCCAATATAGTCCATTGACGTGGCAATTTTTGTATTGGTGCACAGTATCCCTACGTGCCTAATCCTAAGTCACAGACCCCCCAATTAGATTGTTATTATTATTATTTATTAGTGGAGGTTAACACCTTCCCTTCCCCTTACTCTAAACCTAACCATTCGGGCCTTATGCCTAATCCTAAATTCACATCCATCCATTTCACTCATATAGTCTTCATTTTCCCCACTATTGGCTTCCATTATTCACGCAGGAGCTTCTGGACTCCTGGAGTCCCTGAATGCAACCATTCACCGGCTCAAACCACCTTTTCTTCAAATTTCCGAGGGCCCCTGAATGCAACCATTTCCGGTCCAATTTTTTACAATTAGTTTATATCCAGTTTAATATAATTTTATTTTTTAGGTCTGCGCCCCCCTCTGGGGTCTAGACATTTTTCTAATCCCTTTCCCCTTGGGAAATTTTATTTCTTTACTTTTAATTCGTCCGGGATATCGCCAACTTTAGAGGTCACGGGGTGAAAGGTATATCCGCCCAACCCCCGCCTTCATCTCCCTCTTTCACTCTGGTCTTCATGCTGGAAGCACACCAATTAGCGCTCGTACAGGTACTTTCTCAAGATTGC
Organism: Ammodytes marinus; assembly: GCF_949987685.1. Lineage (NCBI taxonomy): Eukaryota > Metazoa > Chordata > Actinopteri > Uranoscopiformes > Ammodytidae > Ammodytes > Ammodytes marinus. Next base: position 58,968 of record NW_027648111.1, read on the forward strand.
TAGGCTGATGAAGGTTTTTTTGTAACCGAAACGTCCCGCCGTTAATTGCAACTGTAAATAAACAAATCCTTTTGATTAACATCATTTTCCGATCTTTTTTCGAATTTTTTTCGCAATCTAAGAATATTTACTGACGAGGAAACTTAACCCTAATGGATGAACATTGCTACCCATATCATTGGACTAAGGTCTTGAGCGAAAGAGCTGGTAAGAACCGTGTTTAATCTCTTTATACCAACCAACTGAACTTTATTCACGGAGAGCCACGAGATCCGTTAGGACTACAAAAATGGCGGCCATGAGGTCCGCAAAAACTACAAAAATGGCGGCGGCCGCGAGGCTGAATGTGCGCCATTTTACGCGCCAGTGGTCAGATGGGGCCTTGGAAGATCTTGTCCTTCACCGGACAATCCCGGAACCAGGTACGATTACCCAAATCTTGGGCACGAACCTGCGCTATGGCAAGCACCGAGGTCCTAACATCACTCCATACTGTGTAATGACGACCACTGCCATGAATACCTCCACCTGCCCGACAAGGTTTGCATCACCACCACAGAGGGACAACTTACCTGGAGATGACGTCATTCCTACCTACGGCTTCTCTACTGAAGTTCCAGATGAGAAGAAGAAGACCTCCACTTGTCCTGCCAGGTTTGCAATACCACCACAGAGGGACATTCTACTTGGAGACTACGTCATGCCTACCAGCTGTTTCTCCACTGAAGATATCTATCCCTCCTCCTTCTGCTTGGCTTAACCCCATCGGGGGAATCCAGGTTTTACATTGGGACTGTGAAATTCATATACCTGTCATACCTATATTAGAAATAGAACACCTCCATTGCCTTAAAGGGCGTAAATCACTGTCATAGAGGGGTAGCCTATTTAGATGACGTCATGCCTTTCAGCTGTTTTTCCATTTAAGGTTTTTATTCCCCTCCCCTTATTCCTGGAGGCTAGCTCATAATTTGACCCTAAACACTATTATTACTATATTCGCTTAATATTGACTCTAACACTATTATCACTAGAATATTATCACCATCACATGTGAAATCTATATACCTGTCAGACCCATATTAGAATCAGAACACCTCCATTTGCCTTAAAGAGCCTTAATTACTGTTATAGAGGTATATCCTATTTAGAAGACGTTATGCCTCTCAGCTGTTTTTCCATTTAAGGGTTTTATTCCCCTCTTCTTATTCCTGGAGGTTAGCTCATAATTCGACTCTAAGCACTATTATTACTATATCATTATTACCATCGCTCAATATTTGACCTTAAGCACTATTATTACTAGAATATTACCACCATCACATTCAATCCCACTTTCTTGGGCCTATGAGCAAGACTGTCATATTTTGTTTACACCTTACAGGCTTGGCTTGTGACTGGGTGATTAGTGTACTTTAGTGGATATACAGAGTTCAGCACATCCATGTTCTTTCGTATTTTCAGCAGTGGGAGGGAATAGGCATGCTTCTGCAGTTATGTGTTCGTGTCGGGTTCTTACAAGGGAATGCTTTATTGAGAGGATATGTTAGGTTAAGTATGAAAATATATATATGTCCATTACACTATTATGAATCCTTATCGGGCAATACGTGTAGACAATATTGTTGACGTCTTACTACATTCCCCATGATGATCATCCATTATAGGACCTGTCATGACCTCTTCTGTTTGGCCACTTACCCCTAGTACTGTCTATCTATGCCTTGCTATATAGGATGTGTTTATACCTCTTTTACATCACCACATACCTCCCCAGTCCTAACCGTTTACCTACTTGCCTTAACTTAATCTCCATCTGCCATAGGTTACTTTTACATGTGGAGTTTTATCACGGATACTTTATGTATCTCCCAACTTACATTCTGTGGAGACATAAGTGCATCCTATTCTAGAATGTAATCCAGCTACAAAATAGACACCTATTTGACTATGCAATTCAGCTACAAAATTGACGCCTATTATCTTTTCTATAAGATCCAACTACTGCGCATTCCACTATATGTCTATTTACGATGGATGTGTCCAGTCTGATAGTTAGACTAAGATAGACCATTACACATAGTCGGTCAAAAACACCTTTCAATGACAAGAACAATTCTCCAATTTCTGTATTGTACAGGAGGATTTTGGAGTTATTATGGGAGTGCTGTGCCAGGTTTCATCCACCAGAGGGTGCTCTTGGTCTTCTTTTAGACAAGCCCACAGCTCCTACAGATTAGAAAAACAATTAGATACAATATATACTAACTAAAACTAGACTCCTTATAGTATATATATATTTATAAATAATATTGTGTCTACAATTCAAGTTGAAACAAACACAAAAATTAAAAACTGTACATCTAACAACAATTAATAATATAATTATTAAATAATATATAAAAAAATATCATCATTCCTACTCTAATACCACCAGGCCTTGATAGGAGATAGATATCATTACATACATAGATATTAGCGAGTACACTAACCAGTGGGCAGTCTTTGACTGTCTGCTGTCCTCTCTTAACCTAACCCCGTCAGTGCTGTTTTTATGTTTTGTCATAATATTTATTTCCACATCGAGTGACATTATCCGGCGGTCTCCCCGGGTAGTGTCTTAGTCATGTTGGTTACGAGGGAACACTTTTGTGTCTACCACCTCAAACCTGAAGTTACTTTTATTTCTCTTTTTTCACTTTTCCATGTCCATTGCATGTACAGTATTACCACCGTACGTGTCATTGAGATATAGTCAGACACATAGATTGAGCGATCACTGTCACATCTACCTTTCTATATCTCAAGTTTGTTTTATTTCTCTTTTTTCAGTAATATATGTTTCTATATATTCAGGTAACACTCTTGTGTCCACCACCACTAATCCAAAGTTAATTTTGTTTTTCTTTGTTCTATTTCACATATCCATCTCATGTAAAGGATTACCATCGTGCATGACATTGGGATATAGTAACATATGTAGATGGGCTGTACACTGCCATTGTCACCTCTCTATATTTGAAGTTAATTTTTTTTCATTTTGTTCAGTTTTCCACATCCTTTTCATGTCAAGTATTATTACCATACATGTCATCCTGATATAACTGTGTGATATATGTTCCTATATATTGAGGTAACACTCTGGTGTCCACCACCGCTATCTAAAGTTATTTTTATTTCTTTTTGTTCTATTTTGCATGTCCATCTCATGTAAAGTATCACCACCTACATGACATTGGGACATAGTTATATTTATTTCAATATCTATCACGTATACCTACTGTGTAAATGCATAATATGCTTACATATGACTATAGGAAAATGATGTTTCTGAAAGGCCTGTACGAAGCATGTCACCACTCACGATATCCATGATGATCACCCTCTACCCGCTATGGTCCACATCGGCCACGGGTCCAATATAGTCCATTGACGTGGCAATTTTTGTATTGGTGCACAGTATCCCTACGTGCCTAATCCTAAGTCACAGACCCCCCAATTAGATTGTTATTATTATTATTTATTAGTGGAGGTTAACACCTTCCCTTCCCCTTACTCTAAACCTAACCATTCGGGCCTTATGCCTAATCCTAAATTCACATCCATCCATTTCACTCATATAGTCTTCATTTTCCCCACTATTGGCTTCCATTATTCACGCAGGAGCTTCTGGACTCCTGGAGTCCCTGAATGCAACCATTCACCGGCTCAAACCACCTTTTCTTCAAATTTCCGAGGGCCCCTGAATGCAACCATTTCCGGTCCAATTTTTTACAATTAGTTTATATCCAGTTTAATATAATTTTATTTTTTAGGTCTGCGCCCCCCTCTGGGGTCTAGACATTTTTCTAATCCCTTTCCCCTTGGGAAATTTTATTTCTTTACTTTTAATTCGTCCGGGATATCGCCAACTTTAGAGGTCACGGGGTGAAAGGTATATCCGCCCAACCCCCGCCTTCATCTCCCTCTTTCACTCTGGTCTTCATGCTGGAAGCACACCAATTAGCGCTCGTACAGGTACTTTCTCAAGATTGCTAGGCTGATGAAGGTTTTTTTGTAACCGAAACGTCCCGCCGTTAATTGCAACTGTAAATAAACAAATCCTTTTGATTAACATCATTTTCCGATCTTTTTTCGAATTTTTTTCGCAATCTAAGAATATTTACTGACGAGGAAACTTAACCCTAATGGATGAACATTGCTACCCATATCATTGGACTAAGGTCTTGAGCGAAAGAGCTGGTAAGAACCGTGTTTAATCTCTTTATACCAACCAACTGAACTTTATTCACGGAGAGCCACGAGATCCGTTAGGACTACAAAAATGGCGGCCATGAGGTCCGCAAAAACTACAAAAATGGCGGCGGCCGCGAGGCTGAATGTGCGCCATTTTACGCGCCAGTGGTCAGATGGGGCCTTGGAAGATCTTGTCCTTCACCGGACAATCCCGGAACCAGGTACGATTACCCAAATCTTGGGCACGAACCTGCGCTATGGCAAGCACCGAGGTCCTAACATCACTCCATACTGTGTAATGACGACCACTGCCATGAATACCTCCACCTGCCCGACAAGGTTTGCATCACCACCACAGAGGGACAACTTACCTGGAGATGACGTCATTCCTACCTACGGCTTCTCTACTGAAGTTCCAGATGAGAAGAAGAAGACCTCCACTTGTCCTGCCAGGTTTGCAATACCACCACAGAGGGACATTCTACTTGGAGACTACGTCATGCCTACCAGCTGTTTCTCCACTGAAGATATCTATCCCTCCTCCTTCTGCTTGGCTTAACCCCATCGGGGGAATCCAGGTTTTACATTGGGACTGTGAAATTCATATACCTGTCATACCTATATTAGAAATAGAACACCTCCATTGCCTTAAAGGGCGTAAATCACTGTCATAGAGGGGTAGCCTATTTAGATGACGTCATGCCTTTCAGCTGTTTTTCCATTTAAGGTTTTTATTCCCCTCCCCTTATTCCTGGAGGCTAGCTCATAATTTGACCCTAAACACTATTATTACTATATTCGCTTAATATTGACTCTAACACTATTATCACTAGAATATTATCACCATCACATGTGAAATCTATATACCTGTCAGACCCATATTAGAATCAGAACACCTCCATTTGCCTTAAAGAGCCTTAATTACTGTTATAGAGGTATATCCTATTTAGAAGACGTTATGCCTCTCAGCTGTTTTTCCATTTAAGGGTTTTATTCCCCTCTTCTTATTCCTGGAGGTTAGCTCATAATTCGACTCTAAGCACTATTATTACTATATCATTATTACCATCGCTCAATATTTGACCTTAAGCACTATTATTACTAGAATATTACCACCATCACATTCAATCCCACTTTCTTGGGCCTATGAGCAAGACTGTCATATTTTGTTTACACCTTACAGGCTTGGCTTGTGACTGGGTGATTAGTGTACTTTAGTGGATATACAGAGTTCAGCACATCCATGTTCTTTCGTATTTTCAGCAGTGGGAGGGAATAGGCATGCTTCTGCAGTTATGTGTTCGTGTCGGGTTCTTACAAGGGAATGCTTTATTGAGAGGATATGTTAGGTTAAGTATGAAAATATATATATGTCCATTACACTATTATGAATCCTTATCGGGCAATACGTGTAGACAATATTGTTGACGTCTTACTACATTCCCCATGATGATCATCCATTATAGGACCTGTCATGACCTCTTCTGTTTGGCCACTTACCCCTAGTACTGTCTATCTATGCCTTGCTATATAGGATGTGTTTATACCTCTTTTACATCACCACATACCTCCCCAGTCCTAACCGTTTACCTACTTGCCTTAACTTAATCTCCATCTGCCATAGGTTACTTTTACATGTGGAGTTTTATCACGGATACTTTATGTATCTCCCAACTTACATTCTGTGGAGACATAAGTGCATCCTATTCTAGAATGTAATCCAGCTACAAAATAGACACCTATTTGACTATGCAATTCAGCTACAAAATTGACGCCTATTATCTTTTCTATAAGATCCAACTACTGCGCATTCCACTATATGTCTATTTACGATGGATGTGTCCAGTCTGATAGTTAGACTAAGATAGACCATTACACATAGTCGGTCAAAAACACCTTTCAATGACAAGAACAATTCTCCAATTTCTGTATTGTACAGGAGGATTTTGGAGTTATTATGGGAGTGCTGTGCCAGGTTTCATCCACCAGAGGGTGCTCTTGGTCTTCTTTTAGACAAGCCCACAGCTCCTACAGATTAGAAAAACAATTAGATACAATATATACTAACTAAAACTAGACTCCTTATAGTATATATATATTTATAAATAATATTGTGTCTACAATTCAAGTTGAAACAAACACAAAAATTAAAAACTGTACATCTAACAACAATTAATAATATAATTATTAAATAATATATAAAAAAATATCATCATTCCTACTCTAATACCACCAGGCCTTGATAGGAGATAGATATCATTACATACATAGATATTAGCGAGTACACTAACCAGTGGGCAGTCTTTGACTGTCTGCTGTCCTCTCTTAACCTAACCCCGTCAGTGCTGTTTTTATGTTTTGTCATAATATTTATTTCCACATCGAGTGACATTATCCGGCGGTCTCCCCGGGTAGTGTCTTAGTCATGTTGGTTACGAGGGAACACTTTTGTGTCTACCACCTCAAACCTGAAGTTACTTTTATTTCTCTTTTTTCACTTTTCCATGTCCATTGCATGTACAGTATTACCACCGTACGTGTCATTGAGATATAGTCAGACACATAGATTGAGCGATCACTGTCACATCTACCTTTCTATATCTCAAGTTTGTTTTATTTCTCTTTTTTCAGTAATATATGTTTCTATATATTCAGGTAACACTCTTGTGTCCACCACCACTAATCCAAAGTTAATTTTGTTTTTCTTTGTTCTATTTCACATATCCATCTCATGTAAAGGATTACCATCGTGCATGACATTGGGATATAGTAACATATGTAGATGGGCTGTACACTGCCATTGTCACCTCTCTATATTTGAAGTTAATTTTTTTTCATTTTGTTCAGTTTTCCACATCCTTTTCATGTCAAGTATTATTACCATACATGTCATCCTGATATAACTGTGTGATATATGTTCCTATATATTGAGGTAACACTCTGGTGTCCACCACCGCTATCTAAAGTTATTTTTATTTCTTTTTGTTCTATTTTGCATGTCCATCTCATGTAAAGTATCACCACCTACATGACATTGGGACATAGTTATATTTATTTCAATATCTATCACGTATACCTACTGTGTAAATGCATAATATGCTTACATATGACTATAGGAAAATGATGTTTCTGAAAGGCCTGTACGAAGCATGTCACCACTCACGATATCCATGATGATCACCCTCTACCCGCTATGGTCCACATCGGCCACGGGTCCAATATAGTCCATTGACGTGGCAATTTTTGTATTGGTGCACAGTATCCCTACGTGCCTAATCCTAAGTCACAGACCCCCCAATTAGATTGTTATTATTATTATTTATTAGTGGAGGTTAACACCTTCCCTTCCCCTTACTCTAAACCTAACCATTCGGGCCTTATGCCTAATCCTAAATTCACATCCATCCATTTCACTCATATAGTCTTCATTTTCCCCACTATTGGCTTCCATTATTCACGCAGGAGCTTCTGGACTCCTGGAGTCCCTGAATGCAACCATTCACCGGCTCAAACCACCTTTTCTTCAAATTTCCGAGGGCCCCTGAATGCAACCATTTCCGGTCCAATTTTTTACAATTAGTTTATATCCAGTTTAATATAATTTTATTTTTTAGGTCTGCGCCCCCCTCTGGGGTCTAGACATTTTTCTAATCCCTTTCCCCTTGGGAAATTTTATTTCTTTACTTTTAATTCGTCCGGGATATCGCCAACTTTAGAGGTCACGGGGTGAAAGGTATATCCGCCCAACCCCCGCCTTCATCTCCCTCTTTCACTCTGGTCTTCATGCTGGAAGCACACCAATTAGCGCTCGTACAGGTACTTTCTCAAGATTGCTAGGCTGATGAAGGTTTTTTTGTAACCGAAACGTCCCGCCGTTAATTGCAACTGTAAATAAACAAATCCTTTTGATTAACATCATTTTCCGATCTTTTTTCGAATTTTTTTCGCAATCTAAGAATATTTACTGACGAGGAAACTTAACCCTAATGGATGAACATTGCTACCCATATCATTGGACTAAGGTCTTGAGCGAAAGAGCTGGTAAGAACCGTGTTTAATCTCTTTATACCAACCAACTGAACTTTATTCACGGAGAGCCACGAGATCCGTTAGGACTACAAAAATGGCGGCCATGAGGTCCGCAAAAACTACAAAAATGGCGGCGGCCGCGAGGCTGAATGTGCGCCATTTTACGCGCCAGTGGTCAGATGGGGCCTTGGAAGATCTTGTCCTTCACCGGACAATCCCGGAACCAGGTACGATTACCCAAATCTTGGGCACGAACCTGCGCTATGGCAAGCACCGAGGTCCTAACATCACTCCATACTGTGTAATGACGACCACTGCCATGAATACCTCCACCTGCCCGACAAGGTTTGCATCACCACCACAGAGGGACAACTTACCTGGAGATGACGTCATTCCTACCTACGGCTTCTCTACTGAAGTTCCAGATGAGAAGAAGAAGACCTCCACTTGTCCTGCCAGGTTTGCAATACCACCACAGAGGGACATTCTACTTGGAGACTACGTCATGCCTACCAGCTGTTTCTCCACTGAAGATATCTATCCCTCCTCCTTCTGCTTGGCTTAACCCCATCGGGGGAATCCAGGTTTTACATTGGGACTGTGAAATTCATATACCTGTCATACCTATATTAGAAATAGAACACCTCCATTGCCTTAAAGGGCGTAAATCACTGTCATAGAGGGGTAGCCTATTTAGATGACGTCATGCCTTTCAGCTGTTTTTCCATTTAAGGTTTTTATTCCCCTCCCCTTATTCCTGGAGGCTAGCTCATAATTTGACCCTAAACACTATTATTACTATATTCGCTTAATATTGACTCTAACACTATTATCACTAGAATATTATCACCATCACATGTGAAATCTATATACCTGTCAGACCCATATTAGAATCAGAACACCTCCATTTGCCTTAAAGAGCCTTAATTACTGTTATAGAGGTATATCCTATTTAGAAGACGTTATGCCTCTCAGCTGTTTTTCCATTTAAGGGTTTTATTCCCCTCTTCTTATTCCTGGAGGTTAGCTCATAATTCGACTCTAAGCACTATTATTACTATATCATTATTACCATCGCTCAATATTTGACCTTAAGCACTATTATTACTAGAATATTACCACCATCACATTCAATCCCACTTTCTTGGGCCTATGAGCAAGACTGTCATATTTTGTTTACACCTTACAGGCTTGGCTTGTGACTGGGTGATTAGTGTACTTTAGTGGATATACAGAGTTCAGCACATCCATGTTCTTTCGTATTTTCAGCAGTGGGAGGGAATAGGCATGCTTCTGCAGTTATGTGTTCGTGTCGGGTTCTTACAAGGGAATGCTTTATTGAGAGGATATGTTAGGTTAAGTATGAAAATATATATATGTCCATTACACTATTATGAATCCTTATCGGGCAATACGTGTAGACAATATTGTTGACGTCTTACTACATTCCCCATGATGATCATCCATTATAGGACCTGTCATGACCTCTTCTGTTTGGCCACTTACCCCTAGTACTGTCTATCTATGCCTTGCTATATAGGATGTGTTTATACCTCTTTTACATCACCACATACCTCCCCAGTCCTAACCGTTTACCTACTTGCCTTAACTTAATCTCCATCTGCCATAGGTTACTTTTACATGTGGAGTTTTATCACGGATACTTTATGTATCTCCCAACTTACATTCTGTGGAGACATAAGTGCATCCTATTCTAGAATGTAATCCAGCTACAAAATAGACACCTATTTGACTATGCAATTCAGCTACAAAATTGACGCCTATTATCTTTTCTATAAGATCCAACTACTGCGCATTCCACTATATGTCTATTTACGATGGATGTGTCCAGTCTGATAGTTAGACTAAGATAGACCATTACACATAGTCGGTCAAAAACACCTTTCAATGACAAGAACAATTCTCCAATTTCTGTATTGTACAGGAGGATTTTGGAGTTATTATGGGAGTGCTGTGCCAGGTTTCATCCACCAGAGGGTGCTCTTGGTCTTCTTTTAGACAAGCCCACAGCTCCTACAGATTAGAAAAACAATTAGATACAATATATACTAACTAAAACTAGACTCCTTATAGTATATATATATTTATAAATAATATTGTGTCTACAATTCAAGTTGAAACAAACACAAAAATTAAAAACTGTACATCTAACAACAATTAATAATATAATTATTAAATAATATATAAAAAAATATCATCATTCCTACTCTAATACCACCAGGCCTTGATAGGAGATAGATATCATTACATACATAGATATTAGCGAGTACACTAACCAGTGGGCAGTCTTTGACTGTCTGCTGTCCTCTCTTAACCTAACCCCGTCAGTGCTGTTTTTATGTTTTGTCATAATATTTATTTCCACATCGAGTGACATTATCCGGCGGTCTCCCCGGGTAGTGTCTTAGTCATGTTGGTTACGAGGGAACACTTTTGTGTCTACCACCTCAAACCTGAAGTTACTTTTATTTCTCTTTTTTCACTTTTCCATGTCCATTGCATGTACAGTATTACCACCGTACGTGTCATTGAGATATAGTCAGACACATAGATTGAGCGATCACTGTCACATCTACCTTTCTATATCTCAAGTTTGTTTTATTTCTCTTTTTTCAGTAATATATGTTTCTATATATTCAGGTAACACTCTTGTGTCCACCACCACTAATCCAAAGTTAATTTTGTTTTTCTTTGTTCTATTTCACATATCCATCTCATGTAAAGGATTACCATCGTGCATGACATTGGGATATAGTAACATATGTAGATGGGCTGTACACTGCCATTGTCACCTCTCTATATTTGAAGTTAATTTTTTTTCATTTTGTTCAGTTTTCCACATCCTTTTCATGTCAAGTATTATTACCATACATGTCATCCTGATATAACTGTGTGATATATGTTCCTATATATTGAGGTAACACTCTGGTGTCCACCACCGCTATCTAAAGTTATTTTTATTTCTTTTTGTTCTATTTTGCATGTCCATCTCATGTAAAGTATCACCACCTACATGACATTGGGACATAGTTATATTTATTTCAATATCTATCACGTATACCTACTGTGTAAATGCATAATATGCTTACATATGACTATAGGAAAATGATGTTTCTGAAAGGCCTGTACGAAGCATGTCACCACTCACGATATCCATGATGATCACCCTTTACCCGCTATGGTCCACATCGGCCACGGGTCCAATATAGTCCATTGACGTGGCAATTTTTGTATTGGTGCACAGTATCCCTACGTGCCTAATCCTAAGTCACAGACCCCCCAATTAGATTGTTATTATTATTATTTATTAGTGGAGGTTAACACCTTCCCTTCCCCTTACTCTAAACCTAACCATTCGGGCCTTATGCCTAATCCTAAATTCACATCCATCCATTTCATTCATGTAGTCTTCATTTTCCCCACAATTGGCTTCCATTATTCACGCAGGAGCTTCTGGACTCCTGGAGTCCCTGAATGCAACCATTCACCGGCTCAAACCACCTTTTCTTCAAATTTCCGAGGGCCCCTGAATGCAACCATTTCCGGTCCAATTTTTTACAATTAGTTTATATCCAGTTTAATATTATTTTTTAGGTCTGCGCCCCCCTCTGGGGTCTAGACATTTTTCTAATCCCTTTCCCCTTGGGAAATTTTATTTCTTTACTTTTAATTCGTCCGGGATATCGCCAACTTTAGAGGTCACGGGGTGAAAGGTATATCCGCCCAACCCCCGCCTTCATCTCCCTCTTTCACTCTGGTCTTCATGCTGGAAGCACACCAATTAGCGCTCGTACAGGTACTTTCTCAAGATTGCTAGGCTGATGAAGGTTTTTTTGTAACCGAAACGTCCCGCCGTTAATTGCAACTGTAAATAAACAAATCCTTTTGATTAACATCATTTTCCGATCTTTTTTCGAATTTTTTTCGCAATCTAAGAATATTTACTGACGAGGAAACTTAACCCTAATGGATGAACATTGCTACCCATATCATTGGACTAAGGTCCTGAGCGAAAGAGCTGGTAAGAACCGTGTTTAATCTCTTTATACCAACCAACTGAACTTTATTCACGGAGAGCCACGAGATCCGTTAGGACTACAAAAATGGCGGCCATGAGGTCCGCAAAAACTACAAAAATGGCGGCGGCCGCGAGGCTGAATGTGCGCCATTTTACGCGCCAGTGGTCAGATGGGGCCTTGGAAGATCTTGTCCTTCACCGGACAATCCCGGAACCAGGTACGATTACCCAAATCTTGGGCACGAACCTGCGCTATGGCAAGCACCGAGGTCCTAACATCACTCCATACTGTGTAATGACGACCACTGCCATGAATACCTCCACCTGCCCGACAAGGTTTGCATCACCACCACAGAGGGACAACTTACCTGGAGATGACGTCATTCCTACCTACGGCTTCTCTACTGAAGTTCCAGATGAGAAGAAGAAGACCTCCACTTGTCCTGCCAGGTTTGCAATACCACCACAGAGGGACATTCTACTTGGAGACTACGTCATGCCTACCAGCTGTTTCTCCACTGAAGATATCTATCCCTCCTCCTTCTGCTTGGCTTAACCCCATCGGGGGAATCCAGGTTTTACATTGGGACTGTGAAATTTATATACCTGTCATACCTATATTAGAAATAGAACACCTCCATTGCCTTAAAGGGCGTAAATCACTGTCATAGAGGGGTAGCCTATTTAGATGACGTCATGCCTTTCAGCTGTTTTTCCATTTAAGGTTTTTATTCCCCTCCCCTTATTCCTGGAGGCTAGCTCATAATTTGACCCTAAACACTATTATTACTATATTATGATTACTATCGCTTAATATTGACTCTAACACTATTATCACTAGAATATTATCACCATCACATGTGAAATCTATATACCTGTCAGACCCATATTAGAATCAGAACACCTCCATTTGCCTTAAAGAGCCTTAATTACTGTTATAGAGGTATATCCTATTTAGAAGACGTTATGCCTCTCAGCTGTTTTTCCATTTAAGGGTTTTATTCCCCTCTTCTTATTCCTGGAGGTTAGCTCATAATTCGACTCTAAGCACTATTATTACTATATCATTATTACCATCGCTCAATATTTGACCTTAAGCACTATTATTACTAGAATATTACCACCATCACATTCAATCCCACTTTCTTGGGCCTATGAGCAAGACTGTCATATTTTGTTTACACCTTACAGGCTTGGCTTGTGACTGGGTGATTAGTGTACTTTAGTGGATATACAGAGTTCAGCACATCCATGTTCTTTCGTATTTTCAGCAGTGGGAGGGAATAGGCATGCTTCTGCAGTTATGTGTTCGTGTCGGGTTCTTACAAGGGAATGCTTTATTGAGAGGATATGTTAGGTTAAGTATGAAAATATATATATGTCCATTACACTATTATGAATCCTTATCGGGCAATACGTGTAGACAATATTGTTGACGTCTTACTACATTCCCCATGATGATCATCCATTATAGGACCTGTCATGACCTCTTCTGTTTGGCCACTTACCCCTAGTACTGTCTATCTATGCCTTGCTATATAGGATGTGTTTATACCTCTTTAACATCACCACATACCTCCCCAGTCCTAACCGTTTACCTACTTGCCTTAACTTAATCTCCATCTGCCATAGGTTACTTTTACATGTGGAGTTTTATTACGGATACTTTATGTATCTCCCAACTTACATTCTGTGGAGACATAAGTGCATCCTATTCTAGAATGTAATCCAGCTACAAAATAGACACCTATTTGACTATGCAATTCAGCTACAAAATTGACGCCTATTATCTTTTCTATAAGATCCAACTACTGCGCATTCCACTATATGTCTATTTACGATGGATGTGTCCAGTCTGATAGTTAGACTAAGATAGACCATTACACATAGTCGGTCAAAAACACCTTTCAATGATAAGAACAATTCTCCAATTTCTGTATTGTACAGGAGGATTTTGGAGTTATTATGGGAGTGCTGTGCCAGGTTTCATCCACCAGAGGGTGCTCTTGGTCTTCTTTTAGACAAGCCCACAGCTCCTACAGATTAGAAAAACTATTAGATACAATATATACTAACTAAAACTAGACTCCTTATAGTATATATATATTTATAAATAATATTGTGTCTACAATTCAAGTTGAAACAAACACAAAAATTAAAAACTGTACATCTAACAACAATTAATAATATAATTATTAAATAATATATAAAAAAATATCATCATTCCTACTCTAATACCACCAGGCCTTGATAGGAGATAGATATCATTACATACATAGATATTAGCGAGTACACTAACCAGTGGGCAGTCTTTGACTGTCTGCTGTCCTCTCTTAACCTAACCCCGTCAGTGCTGTTTTTATGTTTTGTCATAATATTTATTTCCACATCGAGTGACATTATCCGGCGGTCTCCCCGGGTAGTGTCTTAGTCATGTTGGTTACGAGGGAACACTTTTGTGTCTACCACCTCAAACCTGAAGTTACTTTTATTTCTCTTTTTTCACTTTTCCATGTCCATTGCATGTACAGTATTACCACCGTACGTGTCATTGAGATATAGTCAGACACATAGACTGAGCGATCACTGTCACATCTACCTTTCTATATCTCAAGTTTGTTTTATTTCTCTTTTTTCAGTTTTCCATCTCCATCTCATGTAAAGTATCATTACCATACATGTCATTGGGATATAGCTATGTAATATATGTTTCTATATATTCAGGTAACACTCTTGTGTCCACCACCACTAATCCAAAGTTAATTTTGTTTTTCTTTGTTCTATTTCACATATCCATCTCATGTAAAGGATTACCATCGTGCATGACATTGGGATATAGTAACATATGTAGATGGGCTGTACACTGCCATTGTCACCTCTCTATATTTGAAGTTAATTTTTTTTCATTTTGTTCAATTTTCCACATCCTTTTCATGTCAAGTATTATTACCATACATGTCATCGTGATATAACTGTGTGATATATGTTCCTATATATTGAGGTAACACTCTGGTGTCCACCACCGCTATCTAAAGTTATTTTTATTTCTTTTTGTTCTATTTTGCATGTCCATCTCATGTAAAGTATCACCACCTACATGACATTGGGACATAGTTATATTTATTTCAATATCTATCACGTATACCTACTGTGTAAATGCATAATATGCTTACATATGACTATAGGAAAATGATGTTTCTGAAAGGCCTGTACGAAGCATGTCACCACTCACGATATCCATGATGATCACCCTTTACCCGCTATGGTCCACATCGGCCACGGGTCCAATATAGTCCATTGACGTGGCAATTTTTGTATTGGTGCACAGTATCCCTACGTGCCTAATCCTAAGTCACAGACCCCCCAATTAGATTGTTATTATTATTATTTATTAGTGGAGGTTAACACCTTCCCTTCCCCTTACTCTAAACCTAACCATTCGGGCCTTATGCCTAATCCTAAATTCACATCCATCCATTTCATTCATGTAGTCTTCATTTTCCCCACAATTGGCTTCCATTATTCACGCAGGAGCTTCTGGACTCCTGGAGTCCCTGAATGCAACCATTCACCGGCTCAAACCACCTTTTCTTCAAATTTCCGAGGGCCCCTGAATGCAACCATTTCCGGTCCAATTTTTTACAATTAGTTTATATCCAGTTTAATATTATTTTTTAGGTCTGCGCCCCCCTCTGGGGTCTAGACATTTTTCTAATCCCTTTCCCCTTGGGAAATTTTATTTCTTTACTTTTAATTCGTCCGGGATATCGCCAACTTTAGAGGTCACGGGGTGAAAGGTATATCCGCCCAACCCCCGCCTTCATCTCCCTCTTTCACTCTGGTCTTCATGCTGGAAGCACACCAATTAGCGCTCGTACAGGTACTTTCTCAAGATTGCTAGGCTGATGAAGGTTTTTTTGTAACCGAAACGTCCCGCCGTTAATTGCAACTGTAAATAAACAAATCCTTTTGATTAACATCATTTTCCGATCTTTTTTCGAATTTTTTTCGCAATCTAAGAATATTTACTGACGAGGAAACTTAACCCTAATGGATGAACATTGCTACCCATATCATTGGACTAAGGTCCTGAGCGAAAGAGCTGGTAAGAACCGTGTTTAATCTCTTTATACCAACCAACTGAACTTTATTCACGGAGAGCCACGAGATCCGTTAGGACTACAAAAATGGCGGCCATGAGGTCCGCAAAAACTACAAAAATGGCGGCGGCCGCGAGGCTGAATGTGCGCCATTTTACGCGCCAGTGGTCAGATGGGGCCTTGGAAGATCTTGTCCTTCACCGGACAATCCCGGAACCAGGTACGATTACCCAAATCTTGGGCACGAACCTGCGCTATGGCAAGCACCGAGGTCCTAACATCACTCCATACTGTGTAATGACGACCACTGCCATGAATACCTCCACCTGCCCGACAAGGTTTGCATCACCACCACAGAGGGACAACTTACCTGGAGATGACGTCATTCCTACCTACGGCTTCTCTACTGAAGTTCCAGATGAGAAGAAGAAGACCTCCACTTGTCCTGCCAGGTTTGCAATACCACCACAGAGGGACATTCTACTTGGAGACTACGTCATGCCTACCAGCTGTTTCTCCACTGAAGATATCTATCCCTCCTCCTTCTGCTTGGCTTAACCCCATCGGGGGAATCCAGGTTTTACATTGGGACTGTGAAATTTATATACCTGTCATACCTATATTAGAAATAGAACACCTCCATTGCCTTAAAGGGCGTAAATCACTGTCATAGAGGGGTAGCCTATTTAGATGACGTCATGCCTTTCAGCTGTTTTTCCATTTAAGGTTTTTATTCCCCTCCCCTTATTCCTGGAGGCTAGCTCATAATTTGACCCTAAACACTATTATTACTATATTATGATTACTATCGCTTAATATTGACTCTAACACTATTATCACTAGAATATTATCACCATCACATGTGAAATCTATATACCTGTCAGACCCATATTAGAATCAGAACACCTCCATTTGCCTTAAAGAGCCTTAATTACTGTTATAGAGGTATATCCTATTTAGAAGACGTTATGCCTCTCAGCTGTTTTTCCATTTAAGGGTTTTATTCCCCTCTTCTTATTCCTGGAGGTTAGCTCATAATTCGACTCTAAGCACTATTATTACTATATCATTATTACCATCGCTCAATATTTGACCTTAAGCACTATTATTACTAGAATATTACCACCATCACATTCAATCCCACTTTCTTGGGCCTATGAGCAAGACTGTCATATTTTGTTTACACCTTACAGGCTTGGCTTGTGACTGGGTGATTAGTGTACTTTAGTGGATATACAGAGTTCAGCACATCCATGTTCTTTCGTATTTTCAGCAGTGGGAGGGAATAGGCATGCTTCTGCAGTTATGTGTTCGTGTCGGGTTCTTACAAGGGAATGCTTTATTGAGAGGATATGTTAGGTTAAGTATGAAAATATATATATGTCCATTACACTATTATGAATCCTTATCGGGCAATACGTGTAGACAATATTGTTGACGTCTTACTACATTCCCCATGATGATCATCCATTATAGGACCTGTCATGACCTCTTCTGTTTGGCCACTTACCCCTAGTACTGTCTATCTATGCCTTGCTATATAGGATGTGTTTATACCTCTTTAACATCACCACATACCTCCCCAGTCCTAACCGTTTACCTACTTGCCTTAACTTAATCTCCATCTGCCATAGGTTACTTTTACATGTGGAGTTTTATTACGGATACTTTATGTATCTCCCAACTTACATTCTGTGGAGACATAAGTGCATCCTATTCTAGAATGTAATCCAGCTACAAAATAGACACCTATTTGACTATGCAATTCAGCTACAAAATTGACGCCTATTATCTTTTCTATAAGATCCAACTACTGCGCATTCCACTATATGTCTATTTACGATGGATGTGTCCAGTCTGATAGTTAGACTAAGATAGACCATTACACATAGTCGGTCAAAAACACCTTTCAATGATAAGAACAATTCTCCAATTTCTGTATTGTACAGGAGGATTTTGGAGTTATTATGGGAGTGCTGTGCCAGGTTTCATCCACCAGAGGGTGCTCTTGGTCTTCTTTTAGACAAGCCCACAGCTCCTACAGATTAGAAAAACTATTAGATACAATATATACTAACTAAAACTAGACTCCTTATAGTATATATATATTTATAAATAATATTGTGTCTACAATTCAAGTTGAAACAAACACAAAAATTAAAAACTGTACAT
Source organism: Ammodytes marinus (assembly GCF_949987685.1). Lineage (NCBI taxonomy): Eukaryota > Metazoa > Chordata > Actinopteri > Uranoscopiformes > Ammodytidae > Ammodytes > Ammodytes marinus. The sequence goes on from NW_027648111.1 coordinate 77,544, forward strand.
CTAACAACAATTAATAATATAATTATTAAATAATATATAAAAAAATATCATCATTCCTACTCTAATACCACCAGGCCTTGATAGGAGATAGATATCATTACATACATAGATATTAGCGAGTACACTAACCAGTGGGCAGTCTTTGACTGTCTGCTGTCCTCTCTTAACCTAACCCCGTCAGTGCTGTTTTTATGTTTTGTCATAATATTTATTTCCACATCGAGTGACATTATCCGGCGGTCTCCCCGGGTAGTGTCTTAGTCATGTTGGTTATGAGGGAACACTTTTGTGTCTACCACCTCAAACCTGAAGTTACTTTTATTTCTCTTTTTTCACTTTTCCATGTCCATTGCATGTACAGTATTACCACCGTACGTGTCATTGAGATATAGTCAGACACATAGACTGAGCGATCACTGTCACATCTACCTTTCTATATCTCAAGTTTGTTTTATTTCTCTTTTTTCAGTTTTCCATCTCCATCTCATGTAAAGTATCATTACCATACATGTCATTGGGATATAGCTATGTAATATATGTTTCTATATATTCAGGTAACACTCTTGTGTCCACCACCACTAATCCAAAGTTAATTTTGTTTTTCTTTGTTCTATTTCACATATCCATCTCATGTAAAGGATTACCATCGTGCATGACATTGGGATATAGTAACATATGTAGATGGGCTGTACACTGCCATTGTCACCTCTCTATATTTGAAGTTAATTTTTTTTCATTTTGTTCAATTTTCCACATCCTTTTCATGTCAAGTATTATTACCATACATGTCATCGTGATATAACTGTGTGATATATGTTCCTATATATTGAGGTAACACTCTGGTGTCCACCACCGCTATCTAAAGTTATTTTTATTTCTTTTTGTTCTATTTTGCATGTCCATCTCATGTAAAGTATCACCACCTACATGACATTGGGACATAGTTATATTTATTTCAATATCTATCACGTATACCTACTGTGTAAATGCATAATATGCTTACATATGACTATAGGAAAATGATGTTTCTGAAAGGCCTGTACGAAGCATGTCACCACTCACGATATCCATGATGATCACCCTTTACCCGCTATGGTCCACATCGGCCACGGGTCCAATATAGTCCATTGACGTGGCAATTTTTGTATTGGTGCACAGTATCCCTACGTGCCTAATCCTAAGTCACAGACCCCCCAATTAGATTGTTATTATTATTATTTATTAGTGGAGGTTAACACCTTCCCTTCCCCTTACTCTAAACCTAACCATTCGGGCCTTATGCCTAATCCTAAATTCACATCCATCCATTTCATTCATGTAGTCTTCATTTTCCCCACAATTGGCTTCCATTATTCACGCAGGAGCTTCTGGACTCCTGGAGTCCCTGAATGCAACCATTCACCGGCTCAAACCACCTTTTCTTCAAATTTCCGAGGGCCCCTGAATGCAACCATTTCCGGTCCAATTTTTTACAATTAGTTTATATCCAGTTTAATATTATTTTTTAGGTCTGCGCCCCCCTCTGGGGTCTAGACATTTTTCTAATCCCTTTCCCCTTGGGAAATTTTATTTCTTTACTTTTAATTCGTCCGGGATATCGCCAACTTTAGAGGTCACGGGGTGAAAGGTATATCCGCCCAACCCCCGCCTTCATCTCCCTCTTTCACTCTGGTCTTCATGCTGGAAGCACACCAATTAGCGCTCGTACAGGTACTTTCTCAAGATTGCTAGGCTGATGAAGGTTTTTTTGTAACCGAAACGTCCCGCCGTTAATTGCAACTGTAAATAAACAAATCCTTTTGATTAACATCATTTTCCGATCTTTTTTCGAATTTTTTTCGCAATCTAAGAATATTTACTGACGAGGAAACTTAACCCTAATGGATGAACATTGCTACCCATATCATTGGACTAAGGTCCTGAGCGAAAGAGCTGGTAAGAACCGTGTTTAATCTCTTTATACCAACCAACTGAACTTTATTCACGGAGAGCCACGAGATCCGTTAGGACTACAAAAATGGCGGCCATGAGGTCCGCAAAAACTACAAAAATGGCGGCGGCCGCGAGGCTGAATGTGCGCCATTTTACGCGCCAGTGGTCAGATGGGGCCTTGGAAGATCTTGTCCTTCACCGGACAATCCCGGAACCAGGTACGATTACCCAAATCTTGGGCACGAACCTGCGCTATGGCAAGCACCGAGGTCCTAACATCACTCCATACTGTGTAATGACGACCACTGCCATGAATACCTCCACCTGCCCGACAAGGTTTGCATCACCACCACAGAGGGACAACTTACCTGGAGATGACGTCATTCCTACCTACGGCTTCTCTACTGAAGTTCCAGATGAGAAGAAGAAGACCTCCACTTGTCCTGCCAGGTTTGCAATACCACCACAGAGGGACATTCTACTTGGAGACTACGTCATGCCTACCAGCTGTTTCTCCACTGAAGATATCTATCCCTCCTCCTTCTGCTTGGCTTAACCCCATCGGGGGAATCCAGGTTTTACATTGGGACTGTGAAATTTATATACCTGTCATACCTATATTAGAAATAGAACACCTCCATTGCCTTAAAGGGCGTAAATCACTGTCATAGAGGGGTAGCCTATTTAGATGACGTCATGCCTTTCAGCTGTTTTTCCATTTAAGGTTTTTATTCCCCTCCCCTTATTCCTGGAGGCTAGCTCATAATTTGACCCTAAACACTATTATTACTATATTATGATTACTATCGCTTAATATTGACTCTAACACTATTATCACTAGAATATTATCACCATCACATGTGAAATCTATATACCTGTCAGACCCATATTAGAATCAGAACACCTCCATTTGCCTTAAAGAGCCTTAATTACTGTTATAGAGGTATATCCTATTTAGAAGACGTTATGCCTCTCAGCTGTTTTTCCATTTAAGGGTTTTATTCCCCTCTTCTTATTCCTGGAGGTTAGCTCATAATTCGACTCTAAGCACTATTATTACTATATCATTATTACCATCGCTCAATATTTGACCTTAAGCACTATTATTACTAGAATATTACCACCATCACATTCAATCCCACTTTCTTGGGCCTATGAGCAAGACTGTCATATTTTGTTTACACCTTACAGGCTTGGCTTGTGACTGGGTGATTAGTGTACTTTAGTGGATATACAGAGTTCAGCACATCCATGTTCTTTCGTATTTTCAGCAGTGGGAGGGAATAGGCATGCTTCTGCAGTTATGTGTTCGTGTCGGGTTCTTACAAGGGAATGCTTTATTGAGAGGATATGTTAGGTTAAGTATGAAAATATATATATGTCCATTACACTATTATGAATCCTTATCGGGCAATACGTGTAGACAATATTGTTGACGTCTTACTACATTCCCCATGATGATCATCCATTATAGGACCTGTCATGACCTCTTCTGTTTGGCCACTTACCCCTAGTACTGTCTATCTATGCCTTGCTATATAGGATGTGTTTATACCTCTTTAACATCACCACATACCTCCCCAGTCCTAACCGTTTACCTACTTGCCTTAACTTAATCTCCATCTGCCATAGGTTACTTTTACATGTGGAGTTTTATTACGGATACTTTATGTATCTCCCAACTTACATTCTGTGGAGACATAAGTGCATCCTATTCTAGAATGTAATCCAGCTACAAAATAGACACCTATTTGACTATGCAATTCAGCTACAAAATTGACGCCTATTATCTTTTCTATAAGATCCAACTACTGCGCATTCCACTATATGTCTATTTACGATGGATGTGTCCAGTCTGATAGTTAGACTAAGATAGACCATTACACATAGTCGGTCAAAAACACCTTTCAATGATAAGAACAATTCTCCAATTTCTGTATTGTACAGGAGGATTTTGGAGTTATTATGGGAGTGCTGTGCCAGGTTTCATCCACCAGAGGGTGCTCTTGGTCTTCTTTTAGACAAGCCCACAGCTCCTACAGATTAGAAAAACTATTAGATACAATATATACTAACTAAAACTAGACTCCTTATAGTATATATATATTTATAAATAATATTGTGTCTACAATTCAAGTTGAAACAAACACAAAAATTAAAAACTGTACATCTAACAACAATTAATAATATAATTATTAAATAATATATAAAAAAATATCATCATTCCTACTCTAATACCACCAGGCCTTGATAGGAGATAGATATCATTACATACATAGATATTAGCGAGTACACTAACCAGTGGGCAGTCTTTGACTGTCTGCTGTCCTCTCTTAACCTAACCCCGTCAGTGCTGTTTTTATGTTTTGTCATAATATTTATTTCCACATCGAGTGACATTATCCGGCGGTCTCCCCGGGTAGTGTCTTAGTCATGTTGGTTACGAGGGAACACTTTTGTGTCTACCACCTCAAACCTGAAGTTACTTTTATTTCTCTTTTTTCACTTTTCCATGTCCATTGCATGTACAGTATTACCACCGTACGTGTCATTGAGATATAGTCAGACACATAGACTGAGCGATCACTGTCACATCTACCTTTCTATATCTCAAGTTTGTTTTATTTCTCTTTTTTCAGTTTTCCATCTCCATCTCATGTAAAGTATCATTACCATACATGTCATTGGGATATAGCTATGTAATATATGTTTCTATATATTCAGGTAACACTCTTGTGTCCACCACCACTAATCCAAAGTTAATTTTGTTTTTCTTTGTTCTATTTCACATATCCATCTCATGTAAAGGATTACCATCGTGCATGACATTGGGATATAGTAACATATGTAGATGGGCTGTACACTGCCATTGTCACCTCTCTATATTTGAAGTTAATTTTTTTTCATTTTGTTCAATTTTCCACATCCTTTTCATGTCAAGTATTATTACCATACATGTCATCGTGATATAACTGTGTGATATATGTTCCTATATATTGAGGTAACACTCTGGTGTCCACCACCGCTATCTAAAGTTATTTTTATTTCTTTTTGTTCTATTTTGCATGTCCATCTCATGTAAAGTATCACCACCTACATGACATTGGGACATAGTTATATTTATTTCAATATCTATCACGTATACCTACTGTGTAAATGCATAATATGCTTACATATGACTATAGGAAAATGATGTTTCTGAAAGGCCTGTACGAAGCATGTCACCACTCACGATATCCATGATGATCACCCTTTACCCGCTATGGTCCACATCGGCCACGGGTCCAATATAGTCCATTGACGTGGCAATTTTTGTATTGGTGCACAGTATCCCTACGTGCCTAATCCTAAGTCACAGACCCCCCAATTAGATTGTTATTATTATTATTTATTAGTGGAGGTTAACACCTTCCCTTCCCCTTACTCTAAACCTAACCATTCGGGCCTTATGCCTAATCCTAAATTCACATCCATCCATTTCATTCATGTAGTCTTCATTTTCCCCACAATTGGCTTCCATTATTCACGCAGGAGCTTCTGGACTCCTGGAGTCCCTGAATGCAACCATTCACCGGCTCAAACCACCTTTTCTTCAAATTTCCGAGGGCCCCTGAATGCAACCATTTCCGGTCCAATTTTTTACAATTAGTTTATATCCAGTTTAATATTATTTTTTAGGTCTGCGCCCCCCTCTGGGGTCTAGACATTTTTCTAATCCCTTTCCCCTTGGGAAATTTTATTTCTTTACTTTTAATTCGTCCGGGATATCGCCAACTTTAGAGGTCACGGGGTGAAAGGTATATCCGCCCAACCCCCGCCTTCATCTCCCTCTTTCACTCTGGTCTTCATGCTGGAAGCACACCAATTAGCGCTCGTACAGGTACTTTCTCAAGATTGCTAGGCTGATGAAGGTTTTTTTGTAACCGAAACGTCCCGCCGTTAATTGCAACTGTAAATAAACAAATCCTTTTGATTAACATCATTTTCCGATCTTTTTTCGAATTTTTTTCGCAATCTAAGAATATTTACTGACGAGGAAACTTAACCCTAATGGATGAACATTGCTACCCATATCATTGGACTAAGGTCCTGAGCGAAAGAGCTGGTAAGAACCGTGTTTAATCTCTTTATACCAACCAACTGAACTTTATTCACGGAGAGCCACGAGATCCGTTAGGACTACAAAAATGGCGGCCATGAGGTCCGCAAAAACTACAAAAATGGCGGCGGCCGCGAGGCTGAATGTGCGCCATTTTACGCGCCAGTGGTCAGATGGGGCCTTGGAAGATCTTGTCCTTCACCGGACAATCCCGGAACCAGGTACGATTACCCAAATCTTGGGCACGAACCTGCGCTATGGCAAGCACCGAGGTCCTAACATCACTCCATACTGTGTAATGACGACCACTGCCATGAATACCTCCACCTGCCCGACAAGGTTTGCATCACCACCACAGAGGGACAACTTACCTGGAGATGACGTCATTCCTACCTACGGCTTCTCTACTGAAGTTCCAGATGAGAAGAAGAAGACCTCCACTTGTCCTGCCAGGTTTGCAATACCACCACAGAGGGACATTCTACTTGGAGACTACGTCATGCCTACCAGCTGTTTCTCCACTGAAGATATCTATCCCTCCTCCTTCTGCTTGGCTTAACCCCATCGGGGGAATCCAGGTTTTACATTGGGACTGTGAAATTTATATACCTGTCATACCTATATTAGAAATAGAACACCTCCATTGCCTTAAAGGGCGTAAATCACTGTCATAGAGGGGTAGCCTATTTAGATGACGTCATGCCTTTCAGCTGTTTTTCCATTTAAGGTTTTTATTCCCCTCCCCTTATTCCTGGAGGCTAGCTCATAATTTGACCCTAAACACTATTATTACTATATTATGATTACTATCGCTTAATATTGACTCTAACACTATTATCACTAGAATATTATCACCATCACATGTGAAATCTATATACCTGTCAGACCCATATTAGAATCAGAACACCTCCATTTGCCTTAAAGAGCCTTAATTACTGTTATAGAGGTATATCCTATTTAGAAGACGTTATGCCTCTCAGCTGTTTTTCCATTTAAGGGTTTTATTCCCCTCTTCTTATTCCTGGAGGTTAGCTCATAATTCGACTCTAAGCACTATTATTACTATATCATTATTACCATCGCTCAATATTTGACCTTAAGCACTATTATTACTAGAATATTACCACCATCACATTCAATCCCACTTTCTTGGGCCTATGAGCAAGACTGTCATATTTTGTTTACACCTTACAGGCTTGGCTTGTGACTGGGTGATTAGTGTACTTTAGTGGATATACAGAGTTCAGCACATCCATGTTCTTTCGTATTTTCAGCAGTGGGAGGGAATAGGCATGCTTCTGCAGTTATGTGTTCGTGTCGGGTTCTTACAAGGGAATGCTTTATTGAGAGGATATGTTAGGTTAAGTATGAAAATATATATATGTCCATTACACTATTATGAATCCTTATCGGGCAATACGTGTAGACAATATTGTTGACGTCTTACTACATTCCCCATGATGATCATCCATTATAGGACCTGTCATGACCTCTTCTGTTTGGCCACTTACCCCTAGTACTGTCTATCTATGCCTTGCTATATAGGATGTGTTTATACCTCTTTAACATCACCACATACCTCCCCAGTCCTAACCGTTTACCTACTTGCCTTAACTTAATCTCCATCTGCCATAGGTTACTTTTACATGTGGAGTTTTATTACGGATACTTTATGTATCTCCCAACTTACATTCTGTGGAGACATAAGTGCATCCTATTCTAGAATGTAATCCAGCTACAAAATAGACACCTATTTGACTATGCAATTCAGCTACAAAATTGACGCCTATTATCTTTTCTATAAGATCCAACTACTGCGCATTCCACTATATGTCTATTTACGATGGATGTGTCCAGTCTGATAGTTAGACTAAGATAGACCATTACACATAGTCGGTCAAAAACACCTTTCAATGATAAGAACAATTCTCCAATTTCTGTATTGTACAGGAGGATTTTGGAGTTATTATGGGAGTGCTGTGCCAGGTTTCATCCACCAGAGGGTGCTCTTGGTCTTCTTTTAGACAAGCCCACAGCTCCTACAGATTAGAAAAACTATTAGATACAATATATACTAACTAAAACTAGACTCCTTATAGTATATATATATTTATAAATAATATTGTGTCTACAATTCAAGTTGAAACAAACACAAAAATTAAAAACTGTACATCTAACAACAATTAATAATATAATTATTAAATAATATATAAAAAAATATCATCATTCCTACTCTAATACCACCAGGCCTTGATAGGAGATAGATATCATTACATACATAGATATTAGCGAGTACACTAACCAGTGGGCAGTCTTTGACTGTCTGCTGTCCTCTCTTAACCTAACCCCGTCAGTGCTGTTTTTATGTTTTGTCATAATATTTATTTCCACATCGAGTGACATTATCCGGCGGTCTCCCCGGGTAGTGTCTTAGTCATGTTGGTTATGAGGGAACACTTTTGTGTCTACCACCTCAAACCTGAAGTTACTTTTATTTCTCTTTTTTCACTTTTCCATGTCCATTGCATGTACAGTATTACCACCGTACGTGTCATTGAGATATAGTCAGACACATAGACTGAGCGATCACTGTCACATCTACCTTTCTATATCTCAAGTTTGTTTTATTTCTCTTTTTTCAGTTTTCCATCTCCATCTCATGTAAAGTATCATTACCATACATGTCATTGGGATATAGCTATGTAATATATGTTTCTATATATTCAGGTAACACTCTTGTGTCCACCACCACTAATCCAAAGTTAATTTTGTTTTTCTTTGTTCTATTTCACATATCCATCTCATGTAAAGGATTACCATCGTGCATGACATTGGGATATAGTAACATATGTAGATGGGCTGTACACTGCCATTGTCACCTCTCTATATTTGAAGTTAATTTTTTTTCATTTTGTTCAATTTTCCACATCCTTTTCATGTCAAGTATTATTACCATACATGTCATCGTGATATAACTGTGTGATATATGTTCCTATATATTGAGGTAACACTCTGGTGTCCACCACCGCTATCTAAAGTTATTTTTATTTCTTTTTGTTCTATTTTGCATGTCCATCTCATGTAAAGTATCACCACCTACATGACATTGGGACATAGTTATATTTATTTCAATATCTATCACGTATACCTACTGTGTAAATGCATAATATGCTTACATATGACTATAGGAAAATGATGTTTCTGAAAGGCCTGTACGAAGCATGTCACCACTCACGATATCCATGATGATCACCCTTTACCCGCTATGGTCCACATCGGCCACGGGTCCAATATAGTCCATTGACGTGGCAATTTTTGTATTGGTGCACAGTATCCCTACGTGCCTAATCCTAAGTCACAGACCCCCCAATTAGATTGTTATTATTATTATTTATTAGTGGAGGTTAACACCTTCCCTTCCCCTTACTCTAAACCTAACCATTCGGGCCTTATGCCTAATCCTAAATTCACATCCATCCATTTCATTCATGTAGTCTTCATTTTCCCCACAATTGGCTTCCATTATTCACGCAGGAGCTTCTGGACTCCTGGAGTCCCTGAATGCAACCATTCACCGGCTCAAACCACCTTTTCTTCAAATTTCCGAGGGCCCCTGAATGCAACCATTTCCGGTCCAATTTTTTACAATTAGTTTATATCCAGTTTAATATTATTTTTTAGGTCTGCGCCCCCCTCTGGGGTCTAGACATTTTTCTAATCCCTTTCCCCTTGGGAAATTTTATTTCTTTACTTTTAATTCGTCCGGGATATCGCCAACTTTAGAGGTCACGGGGTGAAAGGTATATCCGCCCAACCCCCGCCTTCATCTCCCTCTTTCACTCTGGTCTTCATGCTGGAAGCACACCAATTAGCGCTCGTACAGGTACTTTCTCAAGATTGCTAGGCTGATGAAGGTTTTTTTGTAACCGAAACGTCCCGCCGTTAATTGCAACTGTAAATAAACAAATCCTTTTGATTAACATCATTTTCCGATCTTTTTTCGAATTTTTTTCGCAATCTAAGAATATTTACTGACGAGGAAACTTAACCCTAATGGATGAACATTGCTACCCATATCATTGGACTAAGGTCCTGAGCGAAAGAGCTGGTAAGAACCGTGTTTAATCTCTTTATACCAACCAACTGAACTTTATTCACGGAGAGCCACGAGATCCGTTAGGACTACAAAAATGGCGGCCATGAGGTCCGCAAAAACTACAAAAATGGCGGCGGCCGCGAGGCTGAATGTGCGCCATTTTACGCGCCAGTGGTCAGATGGGGCCTTGGAAGATCTTGTCCTTCACCGGACAATCCCGGAACCAGGTACGATTACCCAAATCTTGGGCACGAACCTGCGCTATGGCAAGCACCGAGGTCCTAACATCACTCCATACTGTGTAATGACGACCACTGCCATGAATACCTCCACCTGCCCGACAAGGTTTGCATCACCACCACAGAGGGACAACTTACCTGGAGATGACGTCATTCCTACCTACGGCTTCTCTACTGAAGTTCCAGATGAGAAGAAGAAGACCTCCACTTGTCCTGCCAGGTTTGCAATACCACCACAGAGGGACATTCTACTTGGAGACTACGTCATGCCTACCAGCTGTTTCTCCACTGAAGATATCTATCCCTCCTCCTTCTGCTTGGCTTAACCCCATCGGGGGAATCCAGGTTTTACATTGGGACTGTGAAATTTATATACCTGTCATACCTATATTAGAAATAGAACACCTCCATTGCCTTAAAGGGCGTAAATCACTGTCATAGAGGGGTAGCCTATTTAGATGACGTCATGCCTTTCAGCTGTTTTTCCATTTAAGGTTTTTATTCCCCTCCCCTTATTCCTGGAGGCTAGCTCATAATTTGACCCTAAACACTATTATTACTATATTATGATTACTATCGCTTAATATTGACTCTAACACTATTATCACTAGAATATTATCACCATCACATGTGAAATCTATATACCTGTCAGACCCATATTAGAATCAGAACACCTCCATTTGCCTTAAAGAGCCTTAATTACTGTTATAGAGGTATATCCTATTTAGAAGACGTTATGCCTCTCAGCTGTTTTTCCATTTAAGGGTTTTATTCCCCTCTTCTTATTCCTGGAGGTTAGCTCATAATTCGACTCTAAGCACTATTATTACTATATCATTATTACCATCGCTCAATATTTGACCTTAAGCACTATTATTACTAGAATATTACCACCATCACATTCAATCCCACTTTCTTGGGCCTATGAGCAAGACTGTCATATTTTGTTTACACCTTACAGGCTTGGCTTGTGACTGGGTGATTAGTGTACTTTAGTGGATATACAGAGTTCAGCACATCCATGTTCTTTCGTATTTTCAGCAGTGGGAGGGAATAGGCATGCTTCTGCAGTTATGTGTTCGTGTCGGGTTCTTACAAGGGAATGCTTTATTGAGAGGATATGTTAGGTTAAGTATGAAAATATATATATGTCCATTACACTATTATGAATCCTTATCGGGCAATACGTGTAGACAATATTGTTGACGTCTTACTACATTCCCCATGATGATCATCCATTATAGGACCTGTCATGACCTCTTCTGTTTGGCCACTTACCCCTAGTACTGTCTATCTATGCCTTGCTATATAGGATGTGTTTATACCTCTTTAACATCACCACATACCTCCCCAGTCCTAACCGTTTACCTACTTGCCTTAACTTAATCTCCATCTGCCATAGGTTACTTTTACATGTGGAGTTTTATTACGGATACTTTATGTATCTCCCAACTTACATTCTGTGGAGACATAAGTGCATCCTATTCTAGAATGTAATCCAGCTACAAAATAGACACCTATTTGACTATGCAATTCAGCTACAAAATTGACGCCTATTATCTTTTCTATAAGATCCAACTACTGCGCATTCCACTATATGTCTATTTACGATGGATGTGTCCAGTCTGATAGTTAGACTAAGATAGACCATTACACATAGTCGGTCAAAAACACCTTTCAATGATAAGAACAATTCTCCAATTTCTGTATTGTACAGGAGGATTTTGGAGTTATTATGGGAGTGCTGTGCCAGGTTTCATCCACCAGAGGGTGCTCTTGGTCTTCTTTTAGACAAGCCCACAGCTCCTACAGATTAGAAAAACTATTAGATACAATATATACTAACTAAAACTAGACTCCTTATAGTATATATATATTTATAAATAATATTGTGTCTACAATTCAAGTTGAAACAAACACAAAAATTAAAAACTGTACATCTAACAACAATTAATAATATAATTATTAAATAATATATAAAAAAATATCATCATTCCTACTCTAATACCACCAGGCCTTGATAGGAGATAGATATCATTACATACATAGATATTAGCGAGTACACTAACCAGTGGGCAGTCTTTGACTGTCTGCTGTCCTCTCTTAACCTAACCCCGTCAGTGCTGTTTTTATGTTTTGTCATAATATTTATTTCCACATCGAGTGACATTATCCGGCGGTCTCCCCGGGTAGTGTCTTAGTCATGTTGGTTATGAGGGAACACTTTTGTGTCTACCACCTCAAACCTGAAGTTACTTTTATTTCTCTTTTTTCACTTTTCCATGTCCATTGCATGTACAGTATTACCACCGTACGTGTCATTGAGATATAGTCAGACACATAGACTGAGCGATCACTGTCACATCTACCTTTCTATATCTCAAGTTTGTTTTATTTCTCTTTTTTCAGTTTTCCATCTCCATCTCATGTAAAGTATCATTACCATACATGTCATTGGGATATAGCTATGTAATATATGTTTCTATATATTCAGGTAACACTCTTGTGTCCACCACCACTAATCCAAAGTTAATTTTGTTTTTCTTTGTTCTATTTCACATATCCATCTCATGTAAAGGATTACCATCGTGCATGACATTGGGATATAGTAACATATGTAGATGGGCTGTACACTGCCATTGTCACCTCTCTATATTTGAAGTTAATTTTTTTTCATTTTGTTCAATTTTCCACATCCTTTTCATGTCAAGTATTATTACCATACATGTCATCGTGATATAACTGTGTGATATATGTTCCTATATATTGAGGTAACACTCTGGTGTCCACCACCGCTATCTAAAGTTATTTTTATTTCTTTTTGTTCTATTTTGCATGTCCATCTCATGTAAAGTATCACCACCTACATGACATTGGGACATAGTTATATTTATTTCAATATCTATCACGTATACCTACTGTGTAAATGCATAATATGCTTACATATGACTATAGGAAAATGATGTTTCTGAAAGGCCTGTACGAAGCATGTCACCACTCACGATATCCATGATGATCACCCTTTACCCGCTATGGTCCACATCGGCCACGGGTCCAATATAGTCCATTGACGTGGCAATTTTTGTATTGGTGCACAGTATCCCTACGTGCCTAATCCTAAGTCACAGACCCCCCAATTAGATTGTTATTATTATTATTTATTAGTGGAGGTTAACACCTTCCCTTCCCCTTACTCTAAACCTAACCATTCGGGCCTTATGCCTAATCCTAAATTCACATCCATCCATTTCATTCATGTAGTCTTCATTTTCCCCACAATTGGCTTCCATTATTCACGCAGGAGCTTCTGGACTCCTGGAGTCCCTGAATGCAACCATTCACCGGCTCAAACCACCTTTTCTTCAAATTTCCGAGGGCCCCTGAATGCAACCATTTCCGGTCCAATTTTTTACAATTAGTTTATATCCAGTTTAATATTATTTTTTAGGTCTGCGCCCCCCTCTGGGGTCTAGACATTTTTCTAATCCCTTTCCCCTTGGGAAATTTTATTTCTTTACTTTTAATTCGTCCGGGATATCGCCAACTTTAGAGGTCACGGGGTGAAAGGTATATCCGCCCAACCCCCGCCTTCATCTCCCTCTTTCACTCTGGTCTTCATGCTGGAAGCACACCAATTAGCGCTCGTACAGGTACTTTCTCAAGATTGCTAGGCTGATGAAGGTTTTTTTGTAACCGAAACGTCCCGCCGTTAATTGCAACTGTAAATAAACAAATCCTTTTGATTAACATCATTTTCCGATCTTTTTTCGAATTTTTTTCGCAATCTAAGAATATTTACTGACGAGGAAACTTAACCCTAATGGATGAACATTGCTACCCATATCATTGGACTAAGGTCCTGAGCGAAAGAGCTGGTAAGAACCGTGTTTAATCTCTTTATACCAACCAACTGAACTTTATTCACGGAGAGCCACGAGATCCGTTAGGACTACAAAAATGGCGGCCATGAGGTCCGCAAAAACTACAAAAATGGCGGCGGCCGCGAGGCTGAATGTGCGCCATTTTACGCGCCAGTGGTCAGATGGGGCCTTGGAAGATCTTGTCCTTCACCGGACAATCCCGGAACCAGGTACGATTACCCAAATCTTGGGCACGAACCTGCGCTATGGCAAGCACCGAGGTCCTAACATCACTCCATACTGTGTAATGACGACCACTGCCATGAATACCTCCACCTGCCCGACAAGGTTTGCATCACCACCACAGAGGGACAACTTACCTGGAGATGACGTCATTCCTACCTACGGCTTCTCTACTGAAGTTCCAGATGAGAAGAAGAAGACCTCCACTTGTCCTGCCAGGTTTGCAATACCACCACAGAGGGACATTCTACTTGGAGACTACGTCATGCCTACCAGCTGTTTCTCCACTGAAGATATCTATCCCTCCTCCTTCTGCTTGGCTTAACCCCATCGGGGGAATCCAGGTTTTACATTGGGACTGTGAAATTTATATACCTGTCATACCTATATTAGAAATAGAACACCTCCATTGCCTTAAAGGGCGTAAATCACTGTCATAGAGGGGTAGCCTATTTAGATGACGTCATGCCTTTCAGCTGTTTTTCCATTTAAGGTTTTTATTCCCCTCCCCTTATTCCTGGAGGCTAGCTCATAATTTGACCCTAAACACTATTATTACTATATTATGATTACTATCGCTTAATATTGACTCTAACACTATTATCACTAGAATATTATCACCATCACATGTGAAATCTATATACCTGTCAGACCCATATTAGAATCAGAACACCTCCATTTGCCTTAAAGAGCCTTAATTACTGTTATAGAGGTATATCCTATTTAGAAGACGTTATGCCTCTCAGCTGTTTTTCCATTTAAGGGTTTTATTCCCCTCTTCTTATTCCTGGAGGTTAGCTCATAATTCGACTCTAAGCACTATTATTACTATATCATTATTACCATCGCTCAATATTTGACCTTAAGCACTATTATTACTAGAATATTACCACCATCACATTCAATCCCACTTTCTTGGGCCTATGAGCAAGACTGTCATATTTTGTTTACACCTTACAGGCTTGGCTTGTGACTGGGTGATTAGTGTACTTTAGTGGATATACAGAGTTCAGCACATCCATGTTCTTTCGTATTTTCAGCAGTGGGAGGGAATAGGCATGCTTCTGCAGTTATGTGTTCGTGTCGGGTTCTTACAAGGGAATGCTTTATTGAGAGGATATGTTAGGTTAAGTATGAAAATATATATATGTCCATTACACTATTATGAATCCTTATCGGGCAATACGTGTAGACAATATTGTTGACGTCTTACTACATTCCCCATGATGATCATCCATTATAGGACCTGTCATGACCTCTTCTGTTTGGCCACTTACCCCTAGTACTGTCTATCTATGCCTTGCTATATAGGATGTGTTTATACCTCTTTAACATCACCACATACCTCCCCAGTCCTAACCGTTTACCTACTTGCCTTAACTTAATCTCCATCTGCCATAGGTTACTTTTACATGTGGAGTTTTATTACGGATACTTTATGTATCTCCCAACTTACATTCTGTGGAGACATAAGTGCATCCTATTCTAGAATGTAATCCAGCTACAAAATAGACACCTATTTGACTATGCAATTCAGCTACAAAATTGACGCCTATTATCTTTTCTATAAGATCCAACTACTGCGCATTCCACTATATGTCTATTTACGATGGATGTGTCCAGTCTGATAGTTAGACTAAGATAGACCATTACACATAGTCGGTCAAAAACACCTTTCAATGATAAGAACAATTCTCCAATTTCTGTATTGTACAGGAGGATTTTGGAGTTATTATGGGAGTGCTGTGCCAGGTTTCATCCACCAGAGGGTGCTCTTGGTCTTCTTTTAGACAAGCCCACAGCTCCTACAGATTAGAAAAACTATTAGATACAATATATACTAACTAAAACTAGACTCCTTATAGTATATATATATTTATAAATAATATTGTGTCTACAATTCAAGTTGAAACAAACACAAAAATTAAAAACTGTACATCTAACAACAATTAATAATATAATTATTAAATAATATATAAAAAAATATCATCATTCCTACTCTAATACCACCAGGCCTTGATAGGAGATAGATATCATTACATACATAGATATTAGCGAGTACACTAACCAGTGGGCAGTCTTTGACTGTCTGCTGTCCTCTCTTAACCTAACCCTAACCCTAACCCTAACCCTAACCCTAACCCTAACCCTAACCCTAACCCTAACCCTAACCCTAACCCTAACCCTAACCCTAACCCTAACCCTAACCCTAACCCTAACCCTAACCCTAACCCTAACCCTAACCCTAACCCTAACCCTAACCCTAACCCTAATTGACACGATCACTGCCAAACTGGCGTACTCCATCAAGGCAGCGGCGTCAGACCCCAACGTCATGTCCATCAGAGATTCTGAGGCCGAACATTGGCTACGTGAGACGCTACTGGTCCTCAAACATCACCACAAAGCCTGCTTGGTTTAACCCCACGTAGGAATCCAGGTTTCATATTGGTAGTGTGAAATTTTATGCCTGTCATACGTATATCAGTAATATAACACCTCCATTGCCTTTAAGGCCTACGTTACTGCCATAGAGGGGTATCCTAGTTGGATGACGTCATGCCTTTTAACCTTTTTGTCCATTCAAGGTTTTTATTCCCCTCTCCTTATTCTTGAGTTTTAACTCTAATTAGACCCTCAACACTATTATACTATAATATTATCACCATCACACGTGAAATCTATAGACCGGTCATATTTGTATTAGAACTATAATACCTCCATTGCCCTAAAGAGTATAATTACTGTTATGGAGGGCCATCCCATTTGGATTATGTCATGCCTCTTAGCTGTCTTTCTATTTTAGGGTTCCATTCCCCTCCTGGAAGTTAGTTCATAATTTCACTTTAAATCACCACTATCACTATACAATCGCCATCGTTATATTGACTTTAAGCAACATGACCACTAGAATGTTACTTCCATCACATTCAATCCCATCTTTTTTCTGGGCCTATGAGCAAGATTATCTTATTTTGTCTAGACCTCACAGGCTTGACGTGTGACTGGGTGTACAGTGTACTTTGTGGACATACAGAGTTTAGCACATACATTTCCATCGTATTTTCAGCAGTGGGAGGGAATTAGTATGCTTTTGCAGTTATGGGCTCGTGGTGGGTTCTCACAAGGGAATGCTTTATTGAGAGGATATGATTGGTTTAGTATGAAAATACATATATGTCCATTACACTATTATGAATCCCTATCGGGCAATACGTGGAGACAATATTGTTGACATCTTGCCACATTCCCCGTGATGATCGTCCATTTTGAGACCTGTCATGACCTCTTCTGTCGGGCCGCCTACCCCTAGTACTGTCTATCTATGCCTTGTTATATATGATGTGTTATACCTCCTTAACATCACCACACACTCCCCTAACCCTAACCATTCACCTGTTTGCTGGAACTCAATTCTTATCTGCCATAGGTTTCCTTTACATGTGGAGATTCTATTCATCTCCCAATTTATATTCTGTGGAGAAATGGGTCGAGCTCATTCTAGAATGTAACTTAGCTACAACATAGTACCTATTTTACAACGCAATTCAATCACAAAATAACGCCCATTATCTTGTCTGTGGGATCCAACCACTGCACATTCCACTATATTCCCATTCACTACGAATGTGGGTAACCTGTTATTTAGATTCAGACAGACCATGACACACAGTCAGTCAAACACACTTCTCAGTGATGATGATAACTCTCCAATCTTTATATCAGACAGGCGGATCTTTTAGTTGTTGTAGGAGTGCTCCGCCAGGGGATATCCACCAGAGGGTGCTCTTGGTCTTCTCCTGGACAAGTCCACATCTCCTACAGTCCAAAACAACAACCATAGACAATATATACCAACTAAAACCAGATTCTTTATAGTATATATATATTTATATACAACATTGTGTCTAAAATTCAATTGAAATAAACACGAAAACTATACATCCAACAAAAAGAGGCGATGTTTGGCCCTTTGGTTCTCAATTGAGAAAAAAACTTGAGTATAGTACTAACTACCAGCAGTAGATACATACTTAATACCAGAAGATATGTACATTTATTGTATACATTTACAAATACCATAAGAACAAAACAATTAATATAATATAATACCTATTAAATCATTATATAATAAATAACAATATCACAATTATCTTCTACTCTAATACCACCAGGCCTTGATAGGAGATAGATATCATTACATACATAGATATTAGCGAGTACACTAACCAGTGGGCAGTCTTTGACTGTCTGCTGTCCTCTCTTAACCTAACCCCGTCAGTGCTGTTTTTATGTTTTGTCATAATATTTATTTCCACATCGAGTGACATTATCCGGCGGTCTCCCCGGGTAGTGTCTTAGTCATGTTGGTTACGAGGGAACACTTTTGTGTCTACCACCTCAAACCTGAAGTTACTTTTATTTCTCTTTTTTCACTTTTCCATGTCCATTGCATGTACAGTATTACCACCGTACGTGTCATTGAGATATAGTCAGACACATAGACTGAGCGATCACTGTCACATCTACCTTTCTATATCTCAAGTTTGTTTTATTTCTCTTTTTTCAGTTTTCCATCTCCATCTCATGTAAAGTATCATTACCATACATGTCATTGGGATATAGCTATGTAATATATGTTTCTATATATTCAGGTAACACTCTTGTGTCCACCACCACTAATCCAAAGTTAATTTTGTTTTTCTTTGTTCTATTTCACATATCCATCTCATGTAAAGGATTACCATCGTGCATGACATTGGGATATAGTAACATATGTAGATGGGCTGTACACTGCCATTGTCACCTCTCTATATTTGAAGTTATTTTTTTTCATTTTGTTCAATTTTCCACATCCTTTTCATGTCAAGTATTATTACCATACATGTCATCGTGATATAACTGTGTGATATATGTTCCTATATATTGAGGTAACACTCTGGTGTCCACCACCGCTATCTAAAGTTATTTTTATTTCTTTTTGTTCTATTTTGCATGTCCATCTCATGTAAAGTATCACCACCTACATGACATTGGGACATAGTTATATTTATTTCAATATCTATCACGTATACCTACTGTGTAAATGCATAATATGCTTACATATGACTATAGGAAAATGATGTTTCTGAAAGGCCTGTACGAAGCATGTCACCACTCACGATATCCATGATGATCACCCTTTACCCGCTATGGTCCACATCGGCCACGGGTCCAATATAGTCCATTGACGTGGCAATTTTTGTATTGGTGCACAGTATCCCTACGTGCCTAATCCTAAGTCACAGACCCCCCAATTAGATTGTTATTATTATTATTTATTAGTGGAGGTTAACACCTTCCCTTCCCCTTACTCTAAACCTAACCATTCGGGCCTTATGCCTAATCCTAAATTCACATCCATCCATTTCATTCATGTAGTCTTCATTTTCCCCACAATTGGCTTCCATTATTCACGCAGGAGCTTCTGGACTCCTGGAGTCCCTGAATGCAACCATTCACCGGCTCAAACCACCTTTTCTTCAAATTTCCGAGGGCCCCTGAATGCAACCATTTCCGGTCCAATTTTTTACAATTAGTTTATATCCAGTTTAATATTATTTTTTAGGTCTGCGCCCCCCTCTGGGGTCTAGACATTTTTCTAATCCCTTTCCCCTTGGGAAATTTTATTTCTTTACTTTTAATTCGTCCGGGATATCGCCAACTTTAGAGGTCACGGGGTGAAAGGTATATCCGCCCAACCCCCGCTTTCATCTCCCTCTTTCACTTTGGTCTTCATGCTGGAAGCACACCAATTAGCGCTCGTACAGGTACTTTCTCAAGATTGCTAGGCTGATGAAGGTTTTTTTGTAACCGAAACGTCCCGCCGTTAACTGCAAAAATAAACAAATCTATTTGATTAACATCATTTTCCAGTTTTTATCGAATTTTTTCAATACTCCCTAACGAACCAAGAAGTACTATTGAGAAGGAAACCTGTTACGTTATGGATGAACATCGCTACCCGTATCGCTGGACCAATGGCCCGTGCAATAGAGCTGGTAGGAACCGAAATAAATCCTTTTACTCCAACCGTGCTGAACTTTACGCGCCGAGGAGCCACGAGGTCCGCCATTTTTACCAAAATGGCGACGCCCATAGGACCAGACGGGCGCCATTTTACGCGCCAGTCGTCGGATGGGGCCCTCTGGGGTTCTGCCCTTCACCGGAATGCTCCGGGGCCAGGTGTGACTGCCCAAGCCGTGGGCGTGGACCTGTGCTGTGGCTAGATCCCAGAGCCGAACGTCAACCCAGATCCAGGTATGATGATTATTATGACGAAGACCAACTATCACCGAGCAGTGAGGAGGAAGATTACCATTACCAAAATGAGGGGAGGGGCCTCGGTCGCCCAGTGTTTGCGACCAGTGGAGACGGGTCAGGCCACAGACCACATCCGGGCTCACGCACTGCTGGGCATCGGGCTCCTGTTGCGTGCCGCCCCGCACCTCCGAGACGAGCCTCACCACCTCCTAGAGTGCAACCTTGCACCCCACCCCCTAGACCCAGACCACCCAGGACTCGTCCACCGACCACGCCGCCCCCCCAGACTCGTGGATATAGGGGTGCCGGACCAGTGACGCCACCGCCGCCCGACGACCCACCACCGAGAGACCAGAGTTTGGCCACGCCCTCATCTTACGGCATAGATGATCCAGATTTCGTGGCAAAGGCCAAAGCGATATGCAGATTGATCCGATCCACTCATCATATCTCCATCATCGGCGAGTCTTCGGTTCTCAAGATAATTGACACGATCACTGCCAAACTGGCGTACTCCATCAAGGCAGCGGCGTCAGACCCCAACGTCATGTCCATCAGAGATTCTGAGGCCGAACATTGGCTACGTGAGACGCTACTGGTCCTCAAACATCACCACAAAGCCTGCTTGGTTTAACCCCACGTAGGAATCCAGGTTTCATATTGGTAGTGTGAAATTTTATGCCTGTCATACGTATATCAGTAATATAACACCTCCATTGCCTTTAAGGCCTACGTTACTGCCATAGAGGGGTATCCTAGTTGGATGACGTCATGCCTTTTAACCTTTTTGTCCATTCAAGGTTTTTATTCCCCTCTCCTTATTCTTGAGTTTTAACTCTAATTAGACCCTCAACACTATTATACTATAATATTATCACCATCACACGTGAAATCTATAGACCGGTCATATTTGTATTAGAACTATAATACCTCCATTGCCCTAAAGAGTATAATTACTGTTATGGAGGGCCATCCCATTTGGATTATGTCATGCCTCTTAGCTGTCTTTCTATTTTAGGGTTCCATTCCCCTCCTGGAAGTTAGTTCATAATTTCACTTTAAATCACCACTATCACTATACAATCGCCATCGTTATATTGACTTTAAGCAACATGACCACTAGAATGTTACTTCCATCACATTCAATCCCATCTTTTTTCTGGGCCTATGAGCAAGATTATCTTATTTTGTCTAGACCTCACAGGCTTGACGTGTGACTGGGTGTACAGTGTACTTTGTGGACATACAGAGTTTAGCACATACATTTCCATCGTATTTTCAGCAGTGGGAGGGAATTAGTATGCTTTTGCAGTTATGGGCTCGTGGTGGGTTCTCACAAGGGAATGCTTTATTGAGAGGATATGATTGGTTTAGTATGAAAATACATATATGTCCATTACACTATTATGAATCCCTATCGGGCAATACGTGGAGACAATATTGTTGACATCTTGCCACATTCCCCGTGATGATCGTCCATTTTGAGACCTGTCATGACCTCTTCTGTCGGGCCGCCTACCCCTAGTACTGTCTATCTATGCCTTGTTATATATGATGTGTTATACCTCCTTAACATCACCACACACTCCCCTAACCCTAACCATTCACCTGTTTGCTGGAACTCAATTCTTATCTGCCATAGGTTTCCTTTACATGTGGAGATTCTATTCATCTCCCAATTTATATTCTGTGGAGAAATGGGTCGAGCTCATTCTAGAATGTAACTTAGCTACAACATAGTACCTATTTTACAACGCAATTCAATCACAAAATAACGCCCATTATCTTGTCTGTGGGATCCAACCACTGCACATTCCACTATATTCCCATTCACTACGAATGTGGGTAACCTGTTATTTAGATTCAGACAGACCATGACACACAGTCAGTCAAACACACTTCTCAGTGATGATGATAACTCTCCAATCTTTATATCAGACAGGCGGATCTTTTAGTTGTTGTAGGAGTGCTCCGCCAGGGGATATCCACCAGAGGGTGCTCTTGGTCTTCTCCTGGACAAGTCCACATCTCCTACAGTCCAAAACAACAACCATAGACAATATATACCAACTAAAACCAGATTCTTTATAGTATATATATATTTATATACAACATTGTGTCTAAAATTCAATTGAAATAAACACGAAAACTATACATCCAACAAAAAGAGGCGATGTTTGGCCCTTTGGTTCTCAATTGAGAAAAAAACTTGAGTATAGTACTAACTACCAGCAGTAGATACATACTTAATACCAGAAGATATGTACATTTATTGTATACATTTACAAATACCATAAGAACAAAACAATTAATATAATATAATACCTATTAAATCATTATATAATAAATAACAATATCACAATTATCTTCTACTCTAATACCACCAGGCCTTGATAGGAGATAGATATCATTACATACATAGATATTAGCGAGTACACTAACCAGTGGGCAGTCTTTGACTGTCTGCTGTCCTCTCTTAACCTAACCCCGTCAGTGCTGTTTTTATGTTTTGTCATAATATTTATTTCCACATCGAGTGACATTATCCGGCGGTCTCCCCGGGTAGTGTCTTAGTCATGTTGGTTACGAGGGAACACTTTTGTGTCTACCACCTCAAACCTGAAGTTACTTTTATTTCTCTTTTTTCACTTTTCCATGTCCATTGCATGTACAGTATTACCACCGTACGTGTCATTGAGATATAGTCAGACACATAGACTGAGCGATCACTGTCACATCTACCTTTCTATATCTCAAGTTTGTTTTATTTCTCTTTTTTCAGTTTTCCATCTCCATCTCATGTAAAGTATCATTACCATACATGTCATTGGGATATAGCTATGTAATATATGTTTCTATATATTCAGGTAACACTCTTGTGTCCACCACCACTAATCCAAAGTTAATTTTGTTTTTCTTTGTTCTATTTCACATATCCATCTCATGTAAAGGATTACCATCGTGCATGACATTGGGATATAGTAACATATGTAGATGGGCTGTACACTGCCATTGTCACCTCTCTATATTTGAAGTTATTTTTTTTCATTTTGTTCAATTTTCCACATCCTTTTCATGTCAAGTATTATTACCATACATGTCATCGTGATATAACTGTGTGATATATGTTCCTATATATTGAGGTAACACTCTGGTGTCCACCACCGCTATCTAAAGTTATTTTTATTTCTTTTTGTTCTATTTTGCATGTCCATCTCATGTAAAGTATCACCACCTACATGACATTGGGACATAGTTATATTTATTTCAATATCTATCACGTATACCTACTGTGTAAATGCATAATATGCTTACATATGACTATAGGAAAATGATGTTTCTGAAAGGCCTGTACGAAGCATGTCACCACTCACGATATCCATGATGATCACCCTTTACCCGCTATGGTCCACATCGGCCACGGGTCCAATATAGTCCATTGACGTGGCAATTTTTGTATTGGTGCACAGTATCCCTACGTGCCTAATCCTAAGTCACAGACCCCCCAATTAGATTGTTATTATTATTATTTATTAGTGGAGGTTAACACCTTCCCTTCCCCTTACTCTAAACCTAACCATTCGGGCCTTATGCCTAATCCTAAATTCACATCCATCCATTTCATTCATGTAGTCTTCATTTTCCCCACAATTGGCTTCCATTATTCACGCAGGAGCTTCTGGACTCCTGGAGTCCCTGAATGCAACCATTCACCGGCTCAAACCACCTTTTCTTCAAATTTCCGAGGGCCCCTGAATGCAACCATTTCCGGTCCAATTTTTTACAATTAGTTTATATCCAGTTTAATATTATTTTTTAGGTCTGCGCCCCCCTCTGGGGTCTAGACATTTTTCTAATCCCTTTCCCCTTGGGAAATTTTATTTCTTTACTTTTAATTCGTCCGGGATATCGCCAACTTTAGAGGTCACGGGGTGAAAGGTATATCCGCCCAACCCCCGCTTTCATCTCCCTCTTTCACTTTGGTCTTCATGCTGGAAGCACACCAATTAGCGCTCGTACAGGTACTTTCTCAAGATTGCTAGGCTGATGAAGGTTTTTTTGTAACCGAAACGTCCCGCCGTTAACTGCAAAAATAAACAAATCTATTTGATTAACATCATTTTCCAGTTTTTATCGAATTTTTTCAATACTCCCTAACGAACCAAGAAGTACTATTGAGAAGGAAACCTGTTACGTTATGGATGAACATCGCTACCCGTATCGCTGGACCAATGGCCCGTGCAATAGAGCTGGTAGGAACCGAAATAAATCCTTTTACTCCAACCGTGCTGAACTTTACGCGCCGAGGAGCCACGAGGTCCGCCATTTTTACCAAAATGGCGACGCCCATAGGACCAGACGGGCGCCATTTTACGCGCCAGTCGTCGGATGGGGCCCTCTGGGGTTCTGCCCTTCACCGGAATGCTCCGGGGCCAGGTGTGACTGCCCAAGCCGTGGGCGTGGACCTGTGCTGTGGCTAGATCCCAGAGCCGAACGTCAACCCAGATCCAGGTATGATGATTATTATGACGAAGACCAACTATCACCGAGCAGTGAGGAGGAAGATTACCATTACCAAAATGAGGGGAGGGGCCTCGGTCGCCCAGTGTTTGCGACCAGTGGAGACGGGTCAGGCCACAGACCACATCCGGGCTCACGCACTGCTGGGCATCGGGCTCCTGTTGCGTGCCGCCCCGCACCTCCGAGACGAGCCTCACCACCTCCTAGAGTGCAACCTTGCACCCCACCCCCTAGACCCAGACCACCCAGGACTCGTCCACCGACCACGCCGCCCCCCCAGACTCGTGGATATAGGGGTGCCGGACCAGTGACGCCACCGCCGCCCGACGACCCACCACCGAGAGACCAGAGTTTGGCCACGCCCTCATCTTACGGCATAGATGATCCAGATTTCGTGGCAAAGGCCAAAGCGATATGCAGATTGATCCGATCCACTCATCATATCTCCATCATCGGCGAGTCTTCGGTTCTCAAGATAATTGACACGATCACTGCCAAACTGGCGTACTCCATCAAGGCAGCGGCGTCAGACCCCAACGTCATGTCCATCAGAGATTCTGAGGCCGAACATTGGCTACGTGAGACGCTACTGGTCCTCAAACATCACCACAAAGCCTGCTTGGTTTAACCCCACGTAGGAATCCAGGTTTCATATTGGTAGTGTGAAATTTTATGCCTGTCATACGTATATCAGTAATATAACACCTCCATTGCCTTTAAGGCCTACGTTACTGCCATAGAGGGGTATCCTAGTTGGATGACGTCATGCCTTTTAACCTTTTTGTCCATTCAAGGTTTTTATTCCCCTCTCCTTATTCTTGAGTTTTAACTCTAATTAGACCCTCAACACTATTATACTATAATATTATCACCATCACACGTGAAATCTATAGACCGGTCATATTTGTATTAGAACTATAATACCTCCATTGCCCTAAAGAGTATAATTACTGTTATGGAGGGCCATCCCATTTGGATTATGTCATGCCTCTTAGCTGTCTTTCTATTTTAGGGTTCCATTCCCCTCCTGGAAGTTAGTTCATAATTTCACTTTAAATCACCACTATCACTATACAATCGCCATCGTTATATTGACTTTAAGCAACATGACCACTAGAATGTTACTTCCATCACATTCAATCCCATCTTTTTTCTGGGCCTATGAGCAAGATTATCTTATTTTGTCTAGACCTCACAGGCTTGACGTGTGACTGGGTGTACAGTGTACTTTGTGGACATACAGAGTTTAGCACATACATTTCCATCGTATTTTCAGCAGTGGGAGGGAATTAGTATGCTTTTGCAGTTATGGGCTCGTGGTGGGTTCTCACAAGGGAATGCTTTATTGAGAGGATATGATTGGTTTAGTATGAAAATACATATATGTCCATTACACTATTATGAATCCCTATCGGGCAATACGTGGAGACAATATTGTTGACATCTTGCCACATTCCCCGTGATGATCGTCCATTTTGAGACCTGTCATGACCTCTTCTGTCGGGCCGCCTACCCCTAGTACTGTCTATCTATGCCTTGTTATATATGATGTGTTATACCTCCTTAACATCACCACACACTCCCCTAACCCTAACCATTCACCTGTTTGCTGGAACTCAATTCTTATCTGCCATAGGTTTCCTTTACATGTGGAGATTCTATTCATCTCCCAATTTATATTCTGTGGAGAAATGGGTCGAGCTCATTCTAGAATGTAACTTAGCTACAACATAGTACCTATTTTACAACGCAATTCAATCACAAAATAACGCCCATTATCTTGTCTGTGGGATCCAACCACTGCACATTCCACTATATTCCCATTCACTACGAATGTGGGTAACCTGTTATTTAGATTCAGACAGACCATGACACACAGTCAGTCAAACACACTTCTCAGTGATGATGATAACTCTCCAATCTTTATATCAGACAGGCGGATCTTTTAGTTGTTGTAGGAGTGCTCCGCCAGGGGATATCCACCAGAGGGTGCTCTTGGTCTTCTCCTGGACAAGTCCACATCTCCTACAGTCCAAAACAACAACCATAGACAATATATACCAACTAAAACCAGATTCTTTATAGTATATATATATTTATATACAACATTGTGTCTAAAATTCAATTGAAATAAACACGAAAACTATACATCCAACAAAAAGAGGCGATGTTTGGCCCTTTGGTTCTCAATTGAGAAAAAAACTTGAGTATAGTACTAACTACCAGCAGTAGATACATACTTAATACCAGAAGATATGTACATTTATTGTATACATTTACAAATACCATAAGAACAAAACAATTAATATAATATAATACCTATTAAATCATTATATAATAAATAACAATATCACAATTATCTTCTACTCTAATACCACCAGGCCTTGATAGGAGATAGATATCATTACATACATAGATATTAGCGAGTACACTAACCAGTGGGCAGTCTTTGACTGTCTGCTGTCCTCTCTTAACCTAACCCCGTCAGTGCTGTTTTTATGTTTTGTCATAATATTTATTTCCACATCGAGTGACATTATCCGGCGGTCTCCCCGGGTAGTGTCTTAGTCATGTTGGTTACGAGGGAACACTTTTGTGTCTACCACCTCAAACCTGAAGTTACTTTTATTTCTCTTTTTTCACTTTTCCATGTCCATTGCATGTACAGTATTACCACCGTACGTGTCATTGAGATATAGTCAGACACATAGACTGAGCGATCACTGTCACATCTACCTTTCTATATCTCAAGTTTGTTTTATTTCTCTTTTTTCAGTTTTCCATCTCCATCTCATGTAAAGTATCATTACCATACATGTCATTGGGATATAGCTATGTAATATATGTTTCTATATATTCAGGTAACACTCTTGTGTCCACCACCACTAATCCAAAGTTAATTTTGTTTTTCTTTGTTCTATTTCACATATCCATCTCATGTAAAGGATTACCATCGTGCATGACATTGGGATATAGTAACATATGTAGATGGGCTGTACACTGCCATTGTCACCTCTCTATATTTGAAGTTATTTTTTTTCATTTTGTTCAATTTTCCACATCCTTTTCATGTCAAGTATTATTACCATACATGTCATCGTGATATAACTGTGTGATATATGTTCCTATATATTGAGGTAACACTCTGGTGTCCACCACCGCTATCTAAAGTTATTTTTATTTCTTTTTGTTCTATTTTGCATGTCCATCTCATGTAAAGTATCACCACCTACATGACATTGGGACATAGTTATATTTATTTCAATATCTATCACGTATACCTACTGTGTAAATGCATAATATGCTTACATATGACTATAGGAAAATGATGTTTCTGAAAGGCCTGTACGAAGCATGTCACCACTCACGATATCCATGATGATCACCCTTTACCCGCTATGGTCCACATCGGCCACGGGTCCAATATAGTCCATTGACGTGGCAATTTTTGTATTGGTGCACAGTATCCCTACGTGCCTAATCCTAAGTCACAGACCCCCCAATTAGATTGTTATTATTATTATTTATTAGTGGAGGTTAACACCTTCCCTTCCCCTTACTCTAAACCTAACCATTCGGGCCTTATGCCTAATCCTAAATTCACATCCATCCATTTCATTCATGTAGTCTTCATTTTCCCCACAATTGGCTTCCATTATTCACGCAGGAGCTTCTGGACTCCTGGAGTCCCTGAATGCAACCATTCACCGGCTCAAACCACCTTTTCTTCAAATTTCCGAGGGCCCCTGAATGCAACCATTTCCGGTCCAATTTTTTACAATTAGTTTATATCCAGTTTAATATTATTTTTTAGGTCTGCGCCCCCCTCTGGGGTCTAGACATTTTTCTAATCCCTTTCCCCTTGGGAAATTTTATTTCTTTACTTTTAATTCGTCCGGGATATCGCCAACTTTAGAGGTCACGGGGTGAAAGGTATATCCGCCCAACCCCCGCTTTCATCTCCCTCTTTCACTTTGGTCTTCATGCTGGAAGCACACCAATTAGCGCTCGTACAGGTACTTTCTCAAGATTGCTAGGCTGATGAAGGTTTTTTTGTAACCGAAACGTCCCGCCGTTAACTGCAAAAATAAACAAATCTATTTGATTAACATCATTTTCCAGTTTTTATCGAATTTTTTCAATACTCCCTAACGAACCAAGAAGTACTATTGAGAAGGAAACCTGTTACGTTATGGATGAACATCGCTACCCGTATCGCTGGACCAATGGCCCGTGCAATAGAGCTGGTAGGAACCGAAATAAATCCTTTTACTCCAACCGTGCTGAACTTTACGCGCCGAGGAGCCACGAGGTCCGCCATTTTTACCAAAATGGCGACGCCCATAGGACCAGACGGGCGCCATTTTACGCGCCAGTCGTCGGATGGGGCCCTCTGGGGTTCTGCCCTTCACCGGAATGCTCCGGGGCCAGGTGTGACTGCCCAAGCCGTGGGCGTGGACCTGTGCTGTGGCTAGATCCCAGAGCCGAACGTCAACCCAGATCCAGGTATGATGATTATTATGACGAAGACCAACTATCACCGAGCAGTGAGGAGGAAGATTACCATTACCAAAATGAGGGGAGGGGCCTCGGTCGCCCAGTGTTTGCGACCAGTGGAGACGGGTCAGGCCACAGACCACATCCGGGCTCACGCACTGCTGGGCATCGGGCTCCTGTTGCGTGCCGCCCCGCACCTCCGAGACGAGCCTCACCACCTCCTAGAGTGCAACCTTGCACCCCACCCCCTAGACCCAGACCACCCAGGACTCGTCCACCGACCACGCCGCCCCCCCAGACTCGTGGATATAGGGGTGCCGGACCAGTGACGCCACCGCCGCCCGACGACCCACCACCGAGAGACCAGAGTTTGGCCACGCCCTCATCTTACGGCATAGATGATCCAGATTTCGTGGCAAAGGCCAAAGCGATATGCAGATTGATCCGATCCACTCATCATATCTCCATCATCGGCGAGTCTTCGGTTCTCAAGATAATTGACACGATCACTGCCAAACTGGCGTACTCCATCAAGGCAGCGGCGTCAGACCCCAACGTCATGTCCATCAGAGATTCTGAGGCCGAACATTGGCTACGTGAGACGCTACTGGTCCTCAAACATCACCACAAAGCCTGCTTGGTTTAACCCCACGTAGGAATCCAGGTTTCATATTGGTAGTGTGAAATTTTATGCCTGTCATACGTATATCAGTAATATAACACCTCCATTGCCTTTAAGGCCTACGTTACTGCCATAGAGGGGTATCCTAGTTGGATGACGTCATGCCTTTTAACCTTTTTGTCCATTCAAGGTTTTTATTCCCCTCTCCTTATTCTTGAGTTTTAACTCTAATTAGACCCTCAACACTATTATACTATAATATTATCACCATCACACGTGAAATCTATAGACCGGTCATATTTGTATTAGAACTATAATACCTCCATTGCCCTAAAGAGTATAATTACTGTTATGGAGGGCCATCCCATTTGGATTATGTCATGCCTCTTAGCTGTCTTTCTATTTTAGGGTTCCATTCCCCTCCTGGAAGTTAGTTCATAATTTCACTTTAAATCACCACTATCACTATACAATCGCCATCGTTATATTGACTTTAAGCAACATGACCACTAGAATGTTACTTCCATCACATTCAATCCCATCTTTTTTCTGGGCCTATGAGCAAGATTATCTTATTTTGTCTAGACCTCACAGGCTTGACGTGTGACTGGGTGTACAGTGTACTTTGTGGACATACAGAGTTTAGCACATACATTTCCATCGTATTTTCAGCAGTGGGAGGGAATTAGTATGCTTTTGCAGTTATGGGCTCGTGGTGGGTTCTCACAAGGGAATGCTTTATTGAGAGGATATGATTGGTTTAGTATGAAAATACATATATGTCCATTACACTATTATGAATCCCTATCGGGCAATACGTGGAGACAATATTGTTGACATCTTGCCACATTCCCCGTGATGATCGTCCATTTTGAGACCTGTCATGACCTCTTCTGTCGGGCCGCCTACCCCTAGTACTGTCTATCTATGCCTTGTTATATATGATGTGTTATACCTCCTTAACATCACCACACACTCCCCTAACCCTAACCATTCACCTGTTTGCTGGAACTCAATTCTTATCTGCCATAGGTTTCCTTTACATGTGGAGATTCTATTCATCTCCCAATTTATATTCTGTGGAGAAATGGGTCGAGCTCATTCTAGAATGTAACTTAGCTACAACATAGTACCTATTTTACAACGCAATTCAATCACAAAATAACGCCCATTATCTTGTCTGTGGGATCCAACCACTGCACATTCCACTATATTCCCATTCACTACGAATGTGGGTAACCTGTTATTTAGATTCAGACAGACCATGACACACAGTCAGTCAAACACACTTCTCAGTGATGATGATAACTCTCCAATCTTTATATCAGACAGGCGGATCTTTTAGTTGTTGTAGGAGTGCTCCGCCAGGGGATATCCACCAGAGGGTGCTCTTGGTCTTCTCCTGGACAAGTCCACATCTCCTACAGTCCAAAACAACAACCATAGACAATATATACCAACTAAAACCAGATTCTTTATAGTATATATATATTTATATACAACATTGTGTCTAAAATTCAATTGAAATAAACACGAAAACTATACATCCAACAAAAAGAGGCGATGTTTGGCCCTTTGGTTCTCAATTGAGAAAAAAACTTGAGTATAGTACTAACTACCAGCAGTAGATACATACTTAATACCAGAAGATATGTACATTTATTGTATACATTTACAAATACCATAAGAACAAAACAATTAATATAATATAATACCTATTAAATCATTATATAATAAATAACAATATCACAATTATCTTCTACTCTAATACCACCAGGCCTTGATAGGAGATAGATATCATTACATACATAGATATTAGCGAGTACACTAACCAGTGGGCAGTCTTTGACTGTCTGCTGTCCTCTCTTAACCTAACCCCGTCAGTGCTGTTTTTATGTTTTGTCATAATATTTATTTCCACATCGAGTGACATTATCCGGCGGTCTCCCCGGGTAGTGTCTTAGTCATGTTGGTTACGAGGGAACACTTTTGTGTCTACCACCTCAAACCTGAAGTTACTTTTATTTCTCTTTTTTCACTTTTCCATGTCCATTGCATGTACAGTATTACCACCGTACGTGTCATTGAGATATAGTCAGACACATAGACTGAGCGATCACTGTCACATCTACCTTTCTATATCTCAAGTTTGTTTTATTTCTCTTTTTTCAGTTTTCCATCTCCATCTCATGTAAAGTATCATTACCATACATGTCATTGGGATATAGCTATGTAATATATGTTTCTATATATTCAGGTAACACTCTTGTGTCCACCACCACTAATCCAAAGTTAATTTTGTTTTTCTTTGTTCTATTTCACATATCCATCTCATGTAAAGGATTACCATCGTGCATGACATTGGGATATAGTAACATATGTAGATGGGCTGTACACTGCCATTGTCACCTCTCTATATTTGAAGTTATTTTTTTTCATTTTGTTCAATTTTCCACATCCTTTTCATGTCAAGTATTATTACCATACATGTCATCGTGATATAACTGTGTGATATATGTTCCTATATATTGAGGTAACACTCTGGTGTCCACCACCGCTATCTAAAGTTATTTTTATTTCTTTTTGTTCTATTTTGCATGTCCATCTCATGTAAAGTATCACCACCTACATGACATTGGGACATAGTTATATTTATTTCAATATCTATCACGTATACCTACTGTGTAAATGCATAATATGCTTACATATGACTATAGGAAAATGATGTTTCTGAAAGGCCTGTACGAAGCATGTCACCACTCACGATATCCATGATGATCACCCTTTACCCGCTATGGTCCACATCGGCCACGGGTCCAATATAGTCCATTGACGTGGCAATTTTTGTATTGGTGCACAGTATCCCTACGTGCCTAATCCTAAGTCACAGACCCCCCAATTAGATTGTTATTATTATTATTTATTAGTGGAGGTTAACACCTTCCCTTCCCCTTACTCTAAACCTAACCATTCGGGCCTTATGCCTAATCCTAAATTCACATCCATCCATTTCATTCATGTAGTCTTCATTTTCCCCACAATTGGCTTCCATTATTCACGCAGGAGCTTCTGGACTCCTGGAGTCCCTGAATGCAACCATTCACCGGCTCAAACCACCTTTTCTTCAAATTTCCGAGGGCCCCTGAATGCAACCATTTCCGGTCCAATTTTTTACAATTAGTTTATATCCAGTTTAATATTATTTTTTAGGTCTGCGCCCCCCTCTGGGGTCTAGACATTTTTCTAATCCCTTTCCCCTTGGGAAATTTTATTTCTTTACTTTTAATTCGTCCGGGATATCGCCAACTTTAGAGGTCACGGGGTGAAAGGTATATCCGCCCAACCCCCGCTTTCATCTCCCTCTTTCACTTTGGTCTTCATGCTGGAAGCACACCAATTAGCGCTCGTACAGGTACTTTCTCAAGATTGCTAGGCTGATGAAGGTTTTTTTGTAACCGAAACGTCCCGCCGTTAACTGCAAAAATAAACAAATCTATTTGATTAACATCATTTTCCAGTTTTTATCGAATTTTTTCAATACTCCCTAACGAACCAAGAAGTACTATTGAGAAGGAAACCTGTTACGTTATGGATGAACATCGCTACCCGTATCGCTGGACCAATGGCCCGTGCAATAGAGCTGGTAGGAACCGAAATAAATCCTTTTACTCCAACCGTGCTGAACTTTACGCGCCGAGGAGCCACGAGGTCCGCCATTTTTACCAAAATGGCGACGCCCATAGGACCAGACGGGCGCCATTTTACGCGCCAGTCGTCGGATGGGGCCCTCTGGGGTTCTGCCCTTCACCGGAATGCTCCGGGGCCAGGTGTGACTGCCCAAGCCGTGGGCGTGGACCTGTGCTGTGGCTAGATCCCAGAGCCGAACGTCAACCCAGATCCAGGTATGATGATTATTATGACGAAGACCAACTATCACCGAGCAGTGAGGAGGAAGATTACCATTACCAAAATGAGGGGAGGGGCCTCGGTCGCCCAGTGTTTGCGACCAGTGGAGACGGGTCAGGCCACAGACCACATCCGGGCTCACGCACTGCTGGGCATCGGGCTCCTGTTGCGTGCCGCCCCGCACCTCCGAGACGAGCCTCACCACCTCCTAGAGTGCAACCTTGCACCCCACCCCCTAGACCCAGACCACCCAGGACTCGTCCACCGACCACGCCGCCCCCCCAGACTCGTGGATATAGGGGTGCCGGACCAGTGACGCCACCGCCGCCCGACGACCCACCACCGAGAGACCAGAGTTTGGCCACGCCCTCATCTTACGGCATAGATGATCCAGATTTCGTGGCAAAGGCCAAAGCGATATGCAGATTGATCCGATCCACTCATCATATCTCCATCA
The DNA here is from genome assembly GCF_949987685.1 of Ammodytes marinus. NCBI lineage: Eukaryota > Metazoa > Chordata > Actinopteri > Uranoscopiformes > Ammodytidae > Ammodytes > Ammodytes marinus. The sequence goes on from NW_027648111.1 coordinate 112,319, forward strand.
TCGGCGAGTCTTCGGTTCTCAAGATAATTGACACGATCACTGCCAAACTGGCGTACTCCATCAAGGCAGCGGCGTCAGACCCCAACGTCATGTCCATCAGAGATTCTGAGGCCGAACATTGGCTACGTGAGACGCTACTGGTCCTCAAACATCACCACAAAGCCTGCTTGGTTTAACCCCACGTAGGAATCCAGGTTTCATATTGGTAGTGTGAAATTTTATGCCTGTCATACGTATATCAGTAATATAACACCTCCATTGCCTTTAAGGCCTACGTTACTGCCATAGAGGGGTATCCTAGTTGGATGACGTCATGCCTTTTAACCTTTTTGTCCATTCAAGGTTTTTATTCCCCTCTCCTTATTCTTGAGTTTTAACTCTAATTAGACCCTCAACACTATTATACTATAATATTATCACCATCACACGTGAAATCTATAGACCGGTCATATTTGTATTAGAACTATAATACCTCCATTGCCCTAAAGAGTATAATTACTGTTATGGAGGGCCATCCCATTTGGATTATGTCATGCCTCTTAGCTGTCTTTCTATTTTAGGGTTCCATTCCCCTCCTGGAAGTTAGTTCATAATTTCACTTTAAATCACCACTATCACTATACAATCGCCATCGTTATATTGACTTTAAGCAACATGACCACTAGAATGTTACTTCCATCACATTCAATCCCATCTTTTTTCTGGGCCTATGAGCAAGATTATCTTATTTTGTCTAGACCTCACAGGCTTGACGTGTGACTGGGTGTACAGTGTACTTTGTGGACATACAGAGTTTAGCACATACATTTCCATCGTATTTTCAGCAGTGGGAGGGAATTAGTATGCTTTTGCAGTTATGGGCTCGTGGTGGGTTCTCACAAGGGAATGCTTTATTGAGAGGATATGATTGGTTTAGTATGAAAATACATATATGTCCATTACACTATTATGAATCCCTATCGGGCAATACGTGGAGACAATATTGTTGACATCTTGCCACATTCCCCGTGATGATCGTCCATTTTGAGACCTGTCATGACCTCTTCTGTCGGGCCGCCTACCCCTAGTACTGTCTATCTATGCCTTGTTATATATGATGTGTTATACCTCCTTAACATCACCACACACTCCCCTAACCCTAACCATTCACCTGTTTGCTGGAACTCAATTCTTATCTGCCATAGGTTTCCTTTACATGTGGAGATTCTATTCATCTCCCAATTTATATTCTGTGGAGAAATGGGTCGAGCTCATTCTAGAATGTAACTTAGCTACAACATAGTACCTATTTTACAACGCAATTCAATCACAAAATAACGCCCATTATCTTGTCTGTGGGATCCAACCACTGCACATTCCACTATATTCCCATTCACTACGAATGTGGGTAACCTGTTATTTAGATTCAGACAGACCATGACACACAGTCAGTCAAACACACTTCTCAGTGATGATGATAACTCTCCAATCTTTATATCAGACAGGCGGATCTTTTAGTTGTTGTAGGAGTGCTCCGCCAGGGGATATCCACCAGAGGGTGCTCTTGGTCTTCTCCTGGACAAGTCCACATCTCCTACAGTCCAAAACAACAACCATAGACAATATATACCAACTAAAACCAGATTCTTTATAGTATATATATATTTATATACAACATTGTGTCTAAAATTCAATTGAAATAAACACGAAAACTATACATCCAACAAAAAGAGGCGATGTTTGGCCCTTTGGTTCTCAATTGAGAAAAAAACTTGAGTATAGTACTAACTACCAGCAGTAGATACATACTTAATACCAGAAGATATGTACATTTATTGTATACATTTACAAATACCATAAGAACAAAACAATTAATATAATATAATACCTATTAAATCATTATATAATAAATAACAATATCACAATTATCTTCTACTCTAATACCACCAGGCCTTGATAGGAGATAGATATCATTACATACATAGATATTAGCGAGTACACTAACCAGTGGGCAGTCTTTGACTGTCTGCTGTCCTCTCTTAACCTAACCCCGTCAGTGCTGTTTTTATGTTTTGTCATAATATTTATTTCCACATCGAGTGACATTATCCGGCGGTCTCCCCGGGTAGTGTCTTAGTCATGTTGGTTACGAGGGAACACTTTTGTGTCTACCACCTCAAACCTGAAGTTACTTTTATTTCTCTTTTTTCACTTTTCCATGTCCATTGCATGTACAGTATTACCACCGTACGTGTCATTGAGATATAGTCAGACACATAGACTGAGCGATCACTGTCACATCTACCTTTCTATATCTCAAGTTTGTTTTATTTCTCTTTTTTCAGTTTTCCATCTCCATCTCATGTAAAGTATCATTACCATACATGTCATTGGGATATAGCTATGTAATATATGTTTCTATATATTCAGGTAACACTCTTGTGTCCACCACCACTAATCCAAAGTTAATTTTGTTTTTCTTTGTTCTATTTCACATATCCATCTCATGTAAAGGATTACCATCGTGCATGACATTGGGATATAGTAACATATGTAGATGGGCTGTACACTGCCATTGTCACCTCTCTATATTTGAAGTTATTTTTTTTCATTTTGTTCAATTTTCCACATCCTTTTCATGTCAAGTATTATTACCATACATGTCATCGTGATATAACTGTGTGATATATGTTCCTATATATTGAGGTAACACTCTGGTGTCCACCACCGCTATCTAAAGTTATTTTTATTTCTTTTTGTTCTATTTTGCATGTCCATCTCATGTAAAGTATCACCACCTACATGACATTGGGACATAGTTATATTTATTTCAATATCTATCACGTATACCTACTGTGTAAATGCATAATATGCTTACATATGACTATAGGAAAATGATGTTTCTGAAAGGCCTGTACGAAGCATGTCACCACTCACGATATCCATGATGATCACCCTTTACCCGCTATGGTCCACATCGGCCACGGGTCCAATATAGTCCATTGACGTGGCAATTTTTGTATTGGTGCACAGTATCCCTACGTGCCTAATCCTAAGTCACAGACCCCCCAATTAGATTGTTATTATTATTATTTATTAGTGGAGGTTAACACCTTCCCTTCCCCTTACTCTAAACCTAACCATTCGGGCCTTATGCCTAATCCTAAATTCACATCCATCCATTTCATTCATGTAGTCTTCATTTTCCCCACAATTGGCTTCCATTATTCACGCAGGAGCTTCTGGACTCCTGGAGTCCCTGAATGCAACCATTCACCGGCTCAAACCACCTTTTCTTCAAATTTCCGAGGGCCCCTGAATGCAACCATTTCCGGTCCAATTTTTTACAATTAGTTTATATCCAGTTTAATATTATTTTTTAGGTCTGCGCCCCCCTCTGGGGTCTAGACATTTTTCTAATCCCTTTCCCCTTGGGAAATTTTATTTCTTTACTTTTAATTCGTCCGGGATATCGCCAACTTTAGAGGTCACGGGGTGAAAGGTATATCCGCCCAACCCCCGCTTTCATCTCCCTCTTTCACTTTGGTCTTCATGCTGGAAGCACACCAATTAGCGCTCGTACAGGTACTTTCTCAAGATTGCTAGGCTGATGAAGGTTTTTTTGTAACCGAAACGTCCCGCCGTTAACTGCAAAAATAAACAAATCTATTTGATTAACATCATTTTCCAGTTTTTATCGAATTTTTTCAATACTCCCTAACGAACCAAGAAGTACTATTGAGAAGGAAACCTGTTACGTTATGGATGAACATCGCTACCCGTATCGCTGGACCAATGGCCCGTGCAATAGAGCTGGTAGGAACCGAAATAAATCCTTTTACTCCAACCGTGCTGAACTTTACGCGCCGAGGAGCCACGAGGTCCGCCATTTTTACCAAAATGGCGACGCCCATAGGACCAGACGGGCGCCATTTTACGCGCCAGTCGTCGGATGGGGCCCTCTGGGGTTCTGCCCTTCACCGGAATGCTCCGGGGCCAGGTGTGACTGCCCAAGCCGTGGGCGTGGACCTGTGCTGTGGCTAGATCCCAGAGCCGAACGTCAACCCAGATCCAGGTATGATGATTATTATGACGAAGACCAACTATCACCGAGCAGTGAGGAGGAAGATTACCATTACCAAAATGAGGGGAGGGGCCTCGGTCGCCCAGTGTTTGCGACCAGTGGAGACGGGTCAGGCCACAGACCACATCCGGGCTCACGCACTGCTGGGCATCGGGCTCCTGTTGCGTGCCGCCCCGCACCTCCGAGACGAGCCTCACCACCTCCTAGAGTGCAACCTTGCACCCCACCCCCTAGACCCAGACCACCCAGGACTCGTCCACCGACCACGCCGCCCCCCCAGACTCGTGGATATAGGGGTGCCGGACCAGTGACGCCACCGCCGCCCGACGACCCACCACCGAGAGACCAGAGTTTGGCCACGCCCTCATCTTACGGCATAGATGATCCAGATTTCGTGGCAAAGGCCAAAGCGATATGCAGATTGATCCGATCCACTCATCATATCTCCATCATCGGCGAGTCTTCGGTTCTCAAGATAATTGACACGATCACTGCCAAACTGGCGTACTCCATCAAGGCAGCGGCGTCAGACCCCAACGTCATGTCCATCAGAGATTCTGAGGCCGAACATTGGCTACGTGAGACGCTACTGGTCCTCAAACATCACCACAAAGCCTGCTTGGTTTAACCCCACGTAGGAATCCAGGTTTCATATTGGTAGTGTGAAATTTTATGCCTGTCATACGTATATCAGTAATATAACACCTCCATTGCCTTTAAGGCCTACGTTACTGCCATAGAGGGGTATCCTAGTTGGATGACGTCATGCCTTTTAACCTTTTTGTCCATTCAAGGTTTTTATTCCCCTCTCCTTATTCTTGAGTTTTAACTCTAATTAGACCCTCAACACTATTATACTATAATATTATCACCATCACACGTGAAATCTATAGACCGGTCATATTTGTATTAGAACTATAATACCTCCATTGCCCTAAAGAGTATAATTACTGTTATGGAGGGCCATCCCATTTGGATTATGTCATGCCTCTTAGCTGTCTTTCTATTTTAGGGTTCCATTCCCCTCCTGGAAGTTAGTTCATAATTTCACTTTAAATCACCACTATCACAATACAATCGCCATCGTTATATTGACTTTAAGCAACATGACCACTAGAATGTTACTTCCATCACATTCAATCCCATCTTTTTTCTGGGCCTATGAGCAAGATTATCTTATTTTGTCTAGACCTCACAGGCTTGACGTGTGACTGGGTGTACAGTGTACTTTGTGGACATACAGAGTTTAGCACATACATTTCCATCGTATTTTCAGCAGTGGGAGGGAATTAGTATGCTTTTGCAGTTATGGGCTCGTGGTGGGTTCTCACAAGGGAATGCTTTATTGAGAGGATATGATTGGTTTAGTATGAAAATACATATATGTCCATTACACTATTATGAATCCCTATCGGGCAATACGTGGAGACAATATTGTTGACATCTTGCCACATTCCCCGTGATGATCGTCCATTTTGAGACCTGTCATGACCTCTTCTGTCGGGCCGCCTACCCCTAGTACTGTCTATCTATGCCTTGTTATATATGATGTGTTATACCTCCTTAACATCACCACACACTCCCCTAACCCTAACCATTCACCTGTTTGCTGGAACTCAATTCTTATCTGCCATAGGTTTCCTTTACATGTGGAGATTCTATTCATCTCCCAATTTATATTCTGTGGAGAAATGGGTCGAGCTCATTCTAGAATGTAACTTAGCTACAACATAGTACCTATTTTACAACGCAATTCAATCACAAAATAACGCCCATTATCTTGTCTGTGGGATCCAACCACTGCACATTCCACTATATTCCCATTCACTACGAATGTGGGTAACCTGTTATTTAGATTCAGACAGACCATGACACACAGTCAGTCAAACACACTTCTCAGTGATGATGATAACTCTCCAATCTTTATATCAGACAGGCGGATCTTTTAGTTGTTGTAGGAGTGCTCCGCCAGGGGATATCCACCAGAGGGTGCTCTTGGTCTTCTCCTGGACAAGTCCACATCTCCTACAGTCCAAAACAACAACCATAGACAATATATACCAACTAAAACCAGATTCTTTATAGTATATATATATTTATATACAACATTGTGTCTAAAATTCAATTGAAATAAACACGAAAACTATACATCCAACAAAAAGAGGCGATGTTTGGCCCTTTGGTTCTCAATTGAGAAAAAAACTTGAGTATAGTACTAACTACCAGCAGTAGATACATACTTAATACCAGAAGATATGTACATTTATTGTATACATTTACAAATACCATAAGAACAAAACAATTAATATAATATAATACCTATTAAATCATTATATAATAAATAACAATATCACAATTATCTTCTACTCTAATACCACCAGGCCTTGATAGGAGATAGATATCATTACATACATAGATATTAGCGAGTACACTAACCAGTGGGCAGTCTTTGACTGTCTGCTGTCCTCTCTTAACCTAACCCCGTCAGTGCTGTTTTTATGTTTTGTCATAATATTTATTTCCACATCGAGTGACATTATCCGGCGGTCTCCCCGGGTAGTGTCTTAGTCATGTTGGTTACGAGGGAACACTTTTGTGTCTACCACCTCAAACCTGAAGTTACTTTTATTTCTCTTTTTTCACTTTTCCATGTCCATTGCATGTACAGTATTACCACCGTACGTGTCATTGAGATATAGTCAGACACATAGACTGAGCGATCACTGTCACATCTACCTTTCTATATCTCAAGTTTGTTTTATTTCTCTTTTTTCAGTTTTCCATCTCCATCTCATGTAAAGTATCATTACCATACATGTCATTGGGATATAGCTATGTAATATATGTTTCTATATATTCAGGTAACACTCTTGTGTCCACCACCACTAATCCAAAGTTAATTTTGTTTTTCTTTGTTCTATTTCACATATCCATCTCATGTAAAGGATTACCATCGTGCATGACATTGGGATATAGTAACATATGTAGATGGGCTGTACACTGCCATTGTCACCTCTCTATATTTGAAGTTATTTTTTTTCATTTTGTTCAATTTTCCACATCCTTTTCATGTCAAGTATTATTACCATACATGTCATCGTGATATAACTGTGTGATATATGTTCCTATATATTGAGGTAACACTCTGGTGTCCACCACCGCTATCTAAAGTTATTTTTATTTCTTTTTGTTCTATTTTGCATGTCCATCTCATGTAAAGTATCACCACCTACATGACATTGGGACATAGTTATATTTATTTCAATATCTATCACGTATACCTACTGTGTAAATGCATAATATGCTTACATATGACTATAGGAAAATGATGTTTCTGAAAGGCCTGTACGAAGCATGTCACCACTCACGATATCCATGATGATCACCCTTTACCCGCTATGGTCCACATCGGCCACGGGTCCAATATAGTCCATTGACGTGGCAATTTTTGTATTGGTGCACAGTATCCCTACGTGCCTAATCCTAAGTCACAGACCCCCCAATTAGATTGTTATTATTATTATTTATTAGTGGAGGTTAACACCTTCCCTTCCCCTTACTCTAAACCTAACCATTCGGGCCTTATGCCTAATCCTAAATTCACATCCATCCATTTCATTCATGTAGTCTTCATTTTCCCCACAATTGGCTTCCATTATTCACGCAGGAGCTTCTGGACTCCTGGAGTCCCTGAATGCAACCATTCACCGGCTCAAACCACCTTTTCTTCAAATTTCCGAGGGCCCCTGAATGCAACCATTTCCGGTCCAATTTTTTACAATTAGTTTATATCCAGTTTAATATTATTTTTTAGGTCTGCGCCCCCCTCTGGGGTCTAGACATTTTTCTAATCCCTTTCCCCTTGGGAAATTTTATTTCTTTACTTTTAATTCGTCCGGGATATCGCCAACTTTAGAGGTCACGGGGTGAAAGGTATATCCGCCCAACCCCCGCTTTCATCTCCCTCTTTCACTTTGGTCTTCATGCTGGAAGCACACCAATTAGCGCTCGTACAGGTACTTTCTCAAGATTGCTAGGCTGATGAAGGTTTTTTTGTAACCGAAACGTCCCGCCGTTAACTGCAAAAATAAACAAATCTATTTGATTAACATCATTTTCCAGTTTTTATCGAATTTTTTCAATACTCCCTAACGAACCAAGAAGTACTATTGAGAAGGAAACCTGTTACGTTATGGATGAACATCGCTACCCGTATCGCTGGACCAATGGCCCGTGCAATAGAGCTGGTAGGAACCGAAATAAATCCTTTTACTCCAACCGTGCTGAACTTTACGCGCCGAGGAGCCACGAGGTCCGCCATTTTTACCAAAATGGCGACGCCCATAGGACCAGACGGGCGCCATTTTACGCGCCAGTCGTCGGATGGGGCCCTCTGGGGTTCTGCCCTTCACCGGAATGCTCCGGGGCCAGGTGTGACTGCCCAAGCCGTGGGCGTGGACCTGTGCTGTGGCTAGATCCCAGAGCCGAACGTCAACCCAGATCCAGGTATGATGATTATTATGACGAAGACCAACTATCACCGAGCAGTGAGGAGGAAGATTACCATTACCAAAATGAGGGGAGGGGCCTCGGTCGCCCAGTGTTTGCGACCAGTGGAGACGGGTCAGGCCACAGACCACATCCGGGCTCACGCACTGCTGGGCATCGGGCTCCTGTTGCGTGCCGCCCCGCACCTCCGAGACGAGCCTCACCACCTCCTAGAGTGCAACCTTGCACCCCACCCCCTAGACCCAGACCACCCAGGACTCGTCCACCGACCACGCCGCCCCCCCAGACTCGTGGATATAGGGGTGCCGGACCAGTGACGCCACCGCCGCCCGACGACCCACCACCGAGAGACCAGAGTTTGGCCACGCCCTCATCTTACGGCATAGATGATCCAGATTTCGTGGCAAAGGCCAAAGCGATATGCAGATTGATCCGATCCACTCATCATATCTCCATCATCGGCGAGTCTTCGGTTCTCAAGATAATTGACACGATCACTGCCAAACTGGCGTACTCCATCAAGGCAGCGGCGTCAGACCCCAACGTCATGTCCATCAGAGATTCTGAGGCCGAACATTGGCTACGTGAGACGCTACTGGTCCTCAAACATCACCACAAAGCCTGCTTGGTTTAACCCCACGTAGGAATCCAGGTTTCATATTGGTAGTGTGAAATTTTATGCCTGTCATACGTATATCAGTAATATAACACCTCCATTGCCTTTAAGGCCTACGTTACTGCCATAGAGGGGTATCCTAGTTGGATGACGTCATGCCTTTTAACCTTTTTGTCCATTCAAGGTTTTTATTCCCCTCTCCTTATTCTTGAGTTTTAACTCTAATTAGACCCTCAACACTATTATACTATAATATTATCACCATCACACGTGAAATCTATAGACCGGTCATATTTGTATTAGAACTATAATACCTCCATTGCCCTAAAGAGTATAATTACTGTTATGGAGGGCCATCCCATTTGGATTATGTCATGCCTCTTAGCTGTCTTTCTATTTTAGGGTTCCATTCCCCTCCTGGAAGTTAGTTCATAATTTCACTTTAAATCACCACTATCACTATACAATCGCCATCGTTATATTGACTTTAAGCAACATGACCACTAGAATGTTACTTCCATCACATTCAATCCCATCTTTTTTCTGGGCCTATGAGCAAGATTATCTTATTTTGTCTAGACCTCACAGGCTTGACGTGTGACTGGGTGTACAGTGTACTTTGTGGACATACAGAGTTTAGCACATACATTTCCATCGTATTTTCAGCAGTGGGAGGGAATTAGTATGCTTTTGCAGTTATGGGCTCGTGGTGGGTTCTCACAAGGGAATGCTTTATTGAGAGGATATGATTGGTTTAGTATGAAAATACATATATGTCCATTACACTATTATGAATCCCTATCGGGCAATACGTGGAGACAATATTGTTGACATCTTGCCACATTCCCCGTGATGATCGTCCATTTTGAGACCTGTCATGACCTCTTCTGTCGGGCCGCCTACCCCTAGTACTGTCTATCTATGCCTTGTTATATATGATGTGTTATACCTCCTTAACATCACCACACACTCCCCTAACCCTAACCATTCACCTGTTTGCTGGAACTCAATTCTTATCTGCCATAGGTTTCCTTTACATGTGGAGATTCTATTCATCTCCCAATTTATATTCTGTGGAGAAATGGGTCGAGCTCATTCTAGAATGTAACTTAGCTACAACATAGTACCTATTTTACAACGCAATTCAATCACAAAATAACGCCCATTATCTTGTCTGTGGGATCCAACCACTGCACATTCCACTATATTCCCATTCACTACGAATGTGGGTAACCTGTTATTTAGATTCAGACAGACCATGACACACAGTCAGTCAAACACACTTCTCAGTGATGATGATAACTCTCCAATCTTTATATCAGACAGGCGGATCTTTTAGTTGTTGTAGGAGTGCTCCGCCAGGGGATATCCACCAGAGGGTGCTCTTGGTCTTCTCCTGGACAAGTCCACATCTCCTACAGTCCAAAACAACAACCATAGACAATATATACCAACTAAAACCAGATTCTTTATAGTATATATATATTTATATACAACATTGTGTCTAAAATTCAATTGAAATAAACACGAAAACTATACATCCAACAAAAAGAGGCGATGTTTGGCCCTTTGGTTCTCAATTGAGAAAAAAACTTGAGTATAGTACTAACTACCAGCAGTAGATACATACTTAATACCAGAAGATATGTACATTTATTGTATACATTTACAAATACCATAAGAACAAAACAATTAATATAATATAATACCTATTAAATCATTATATAATAAATAACAATATCACAATTATCTTCTACTCTAATACCACCAGGCCTTGATAGGAGATAGATATCATTACATACATAGATATTAGCGAGTACACTAACCAGTGGGCAGTCTTTGACTGTCTGCTGTCCTCTCTTAACCTAACCCCGTCAGTGCTGTTTTTATGTTTTGTCATAATATTTATTTCCACATCGAGTGACATTATCCGGCGGTCTCCCCGGGTAGTGTCTTAGTCATGTTGGTTACGAGGGAACACTTTTGTGTCTACCACCTCAAACCTGAAGTTACTTTTATTTCTCTTTTTTCACTTTTCCATGTCCATTGCATGTACAGTATTACCACCGTACGTGTCATTGAGATATAGTCAGACACATAGACTGAGCGATCACTGTCACATCTACCTTTCTATATCTCAAGTTTGTTTTATTTCTCTTTTTTCAGTTTTCCATCTCCATCTCATGTAAAGTATCATTACCATACATGTCATTGGGATATAGCTATGTAATATATGTTTCTATATATTCAGGTAACACTCTTGTGTCCACCACCACTAATCCAAAGTTAATTTTGTTTTTCTTTGTTCTATTTCACATATCCATCTCATGTAAAGGATTACCATCGTGCATGACATTGGGATATAGTAACATATGTAGATGGGCTGTACACTGCCATTGTCACCTCTCTATATTTGAAGTTATTTTTTTTCATTTTGTTCAATTTTCCACATCCTTTTCATGTCAAGTATTATTACCATACATGTCATCGTGATATAACTGTGTGATATATGTTCCTATATATTGAGGTAACACTCTGGTGTCCACCACCGCTATCTAAAGTTATTTTTATTTCTTTTTGTTCTATTTTGCATGTCCATCTCATGTAAAGTATCACCACCTACATGACATTGGGACATAGTTATATTTATTTCAATATCTATCACGTATACCTACTGTGTAAATGCATAATATGCTTACATATGACTATAGGAAAATGATGTTTCTGAAAGGCCTGTACGAAGCATGTCACCACTCACGATATCCATGATGATCACCCTTTACCCGCTATGGTCCACATCGGCCACGGGTCCAATATAGTCCATTGACGTGGCAATTTTTGTATTGGTGCACAGTATCCCTACGTGCCTAATCCTAAGTCACAGACCCCCCAATTAGATTGTTATTATTATTATTTATTAGTGGAGGTTAACACCTTCCCTTCCCCTTACTCTAAACCTAACCATTCGGGCCTTATGCCTAATCCTAAATTCACATCCATCCATTTCATTCATGTAGTCTTCATTTTCCCCACAATTGGCTTCCATTATTCACGCAGGAGCTTCTGGACTCCTGGAGTCCCTGAATGCAACCATTCACCGGCTCAAACCACCTTTTCTTCAAATTTCCGAGGGCCCCTGAATGCAACCATTTCCGGTCCAATTTTTTACAATTAGTTTATATCCAGTTTAATATTATTTTTTAGGTCTGCGCCCCCCTCTGGGGTCTAGACATTTTTCTAATCCCTTTCCCCTTGGGAAATTTTATTTCTTTACTTTTAATTCGTCCGGGATATCGCCAACTTTAGAGGTCACGGGGTGAAAGGTATATCCGCCCAACCCCCGCTTTCATCTCCCTCTTTCACTTTGGTCTTCATGCTGGAAGCACACCAATTAGCGCTCGTACAGGTACTTTCTCAAGATTGCTAGGCTGATGAAGGTTTTTTTGTAACCGAAACGTCCCGCCGTTAACTGCAAAAATAAACAAATCTATTTGATTAACATCATTTTCCAGTTTTTATCGAATTTTTTCAATACTCCCTAACGAACCAAGAAGTACTATTGAGAAGGAAACCTGTTACGTTATGGATGAACATCGCTACCCGTATCGCTGGACCAATGGCCCGTGCAATAGAGCTGGTAGGAACCGAAATAAATCCTTTTACTCCAACCGTGCTGAACTTTACGCGCCGAGGAGCCACGAGGTCCGCCATTTTTACCAAAATGGCGACGCCCATAGGACCAGACGGGCGCCATTTTACGCGCCAGTCGTCGGATGGGGCCCTCTGGGGTTCTGCCCTTCACCGGAATGCTCCGGGGCCAGGTGTGACTGCCCAAGCCGTGGGCGTGGACCTGTGCTGTGGCTAGATCCCAGAGCCGAACGTCAACCCAGATCCAGGTATGATGATTATTATGACGAAGACCAACTATCACCGAGCAGTGAGGAGGAAGATTACCATTACCAAAATGAGGGGAGGGGCCTCGGTCGCCCAGTGTTTGCGACCAGTGGAGACGGGTCAGGCCACAGACCACATCCGGGCTCACGCACTGCTGGGCATCGGGCTCCTGTTGCGTGCCGCCCCGCACCTCCGAGACGAGCCTCACCACCTCCTAGAGTGCAACCTTGCACCCCACCCCCTAGACCCAGACCACCCAGGACTCGTCCACCGACCACGCCGCCCCCCCAGACTCGTGGATATAGGGGTGCCGGACCAGTGACGCCACCGCCGCCCGACGACCCACCACCGAGAGACCAGAGTTTGGCCACGCCCTCATCTTACGGCATAGATGATCCAGATTTCGTGGCAAAGGCCAAAGCGATATGCAGATTGATCCGATCCACTCATCATATCTCCATCATCGGCGAGTCTTCGGTTCTCAAGATAATTGACACGATCACTGCCAAACTGGCGTACTCCATCAAGGCAGCGGCGTCAGACCCCAACGTCATGTCCATCAGAGATTCTGAGGCCGAACATTGGCTACGTGAGACGCTACTGGTCCTCAAACATCACCACAAAGCCTGCTTGGTTTAACCCCACGTAGGAATCCAGGTTTCATATTGGTAGTGTGAAATTTTATGCCTGTCATACGTATATCAGTAATATAACACCTCCATTGCCTTTAAGGCCTACGTTACTGCCATAGAGGGGTATCCTAGTTGGATGACGTCATGCCTTTTAACCTTTTTGTCCATTCAAGGTTTTTATTCCCCTCTCCTTATTCTTGAGTTTTAACTCTAATTAGACCCTCAACACTATTATACTATAATATTATCACCATCACACGTGAAATCTATAGACCGGTCATATTTGTATTAGAACTATAATACCTCCATTGCCCTAAAGAGTATAATTACTGTTATGGAGGGCCATCCCATTTGGATTATGTCATGCCTCTTAGCTGTCTTTCTATTTTAGGGTTCCATTCCCCTCCTGGAAGTTAGTTCATAATTTCACTTTAAATCACCACTATCACTATACAATCGCCATCGTTATATTGACTTTAAGCAACATGACCACTAGAATGTTACTTCCATCACATTCAATCCCATCTTTTTTCTGGGCCTATGAGCAAGATTATCTTATTTTGTCTAGACCTCACAGGCTTGACGTGTGACTGGGTGTACAGTGTACTTTGTGGACATACAGAGTTTAGCACATACATTTCCATCGTATTTCAGCAGTGGGAGGGAATTAGTATGCTTTTGCAGTTATGGGCTCGTGGTGGGTTCTCACAAGGGAATGCTTTATTGAGAGGATATGATTGGTTTAGTATGAAAATACATATATGTCCATTACACTATTATGAATCCCTATCGGGCAATACGTGGAGACAATATTGTTGACATCTTGCCACATTCCCCGTGATGATCGTCCATTTTGAGACCTGTCATGACCTCTTCTGTCGGGCCGCCTACCCCTAGTACTGTCTATCTATGCCTTGTTATATATGATGTGTTATACCTCCTTAACATCACCACACACTCCCCTAACCCTAACCATTCACCTGTTTGCTGGAACTCAATTCTTATCTGCCATAGGTTTCCTTTACATGTGGAGACTCTATTCATCTCCCAATTTATATTCTGTGGAGAAATGGGTCGAGCTCATTCTAGAATGTAACTTAGCTACAACATAGTACCTATTTTACAATGCAATTCAATCACAAAATAACGCCCATTATCTTGTCTGTGGGATCCAACCACTGCACATTCCACTATATTCTCATTCACTACGAATGTGGGTAACCTGTTATTTAGATTCAGACAGACCATGACACACAGTCAGTCAAACACACTTCTCAGTGATGATGATAACTCTCCAATCTTTATATCAGACAGGCGGATCTTTTAGTTGTTGTAGGAGTGCTCCGCCAGGGGATATCCACCAGAGGGTGCTCTTGGTCTTCTCCTGGACAAGTCCACATCTCCTACAGTCCAAAACAACAACCATAGACAATATATACCAACTAAAACCAGATTCTTTATAGTATATATATACTTATATACAACATTGTGTCTAAAATTCAATTGAAATAAACACGAAAACTATACATCCAACAAAAAGAGGCGATGTTTGGCCCTTTGGTTCTCAATTGAGAAAAAAACTTGAGTATAGTACTAACTACCAGCAGTAGATACATACTTAATACCAGAAGATATGTACATTTATTGTATACATTTACAAATACCATAAGAACAAAACAATTAATATAATATAATACCTATTAAATCATTATATAATAAATAACAATATCACAATTATCTTCTACTCTAATACCACCAGGCCTTGATAGGAGATAGATATCATTACATACATAGATATTAGCGAGTACACTAACCAGTGGGCAGTCTTTGACTGTCTGCTGTCCTCTCTTAACCTAACCCCGTCAGTGCTGTTTTTATGTTTTGTCATAATATTTATTTCCACATCGAGTGACATTATCCGGCGGTCTCCCCGGGTAGTGTCTTAGTCATGTTGGTTACGAGGGAACACTTTTGTGTCTACCACCTCAAACCTGAAGTTACTTTTATTTCTCTTTTTTCACTTTTCCATGTCCATTGCATGTACAGTATTACCACCGTACGTGTCATTGAGATATAGTCAGACACATAGACTGAGCGATCACTGTCACATCTACCTTTCTATATCTCAAGTTTGTTTTATTTCTCTTTTTTCAGTTTTCCATCTCCATCTCATGTAAAGTATCATTACCATACATGTCATTGGGATATAGCTATGTAATATATGTTTCTATATATTCAGGTAACACTCTTGTGTCCACCACCACTAATCCAAAGTTAATTTTGTTTTTCTTTGTTCTATTTCACATATCCATCTCATGTAAAGGATTACCATCGTGCATGACATTGGGATATAGTAACATATGTAGATGGGCTGTACACTGCCATTGTCACCTCTCTATATTTGAAGTTAATTTTTTTTCATTTTGTTCAATTTTCCACATCCTTTTCATGTCAAGTATTATTACCATACATGTCATCGTGATATAACTGTGTGATATATGTTCCTATATATTGAGGTAACACTCTGGTGTCCACCACCGCTATCTAAAGTTATTTTTATTTCTTTTTGTTCTATTTTGCATGTCCATCTCATGTAAAGTATCACCACCTACATGACATTGGGACATAGTTATATTTATTTCAATATCTATCACGTATACCTACTGTGTAAATGCATAATATGCTTACATATGACTATAGGAAAATGATGTTTCTGAAAGGCCTGTACGAAGCATGTCACCACTCACGATATCCATGATGATCACCCTTTACCCGCTATGGTCCACATCGGCCACGGGTCCAATATAGTCCATTGACGTGGCAATTTTTGTATTGGTGCACAGTATCCCTACGTGCCTAATCCTAAGTCACAGACCCCCCAATTAGATTGTTATTATTATTATTTATTAGTGGAGGTTAACACCTTCCCTTCCCCTTACTCTAAACCTAACCATTCGGGCCTTATGCCTAATCCTAAATTCACATCCATCCATTTCATTCATGTAGTCTTCATTTTCCCCACAATTGGCTTCCATTATTCACGCAGGAGCTTCTGGACTCCTGGAGTCCCTGAATGCAACCATTCACCGGCTCAAACCACCTTTTCTTCAAATTTCCGAGGGCCCCTGAATGCAACCATTTCCGGTCCAATTTTTTACAATTAGTTTATATCCAGTTTAATATTATTTTTTAGGTCTGCGCCCCCCTCTGGGGTCTAGACATTTTTCTAATCCCTTTCCCCTTGGGAAATTTTATTTCTTTACTTTTAATTCGTCCGGGATATCGCCAACTTTAGAGGTCACGGGGTGAAAGGTATATCCGCCCAACCCCCGCTTTCATCTCCCTCTTTCACTTTGGTCTTCATGCTGGAAGCACACCAATTAGCGCTCGTACAGGTACTTTCTCAAGATTGCTAGGCTGATGAAGGTTTTTTTGTAACCGAAACGTCCCGCCGTTATATTGCAACTGTAAATAAACAAATCAACTTGATTAACATCATCTTCCGATCTTTTTTCGATTTTTAATAATTTTTTTCACACAACATTCTTGCTAATTACCACGAGCTAACACCACTGGTGCGTTATAACACCTTACTATGGATGAACGCTACAACCCACATGAATGGACCAAAGTCCAGAGCAGGAGATCTGGTAGGACCCGCTATAAAGCTCCCTATATTAATCGCAATCGACATTATTCACCGGAGAATAACGAAGTTCGCCATTACTCATCTGATAAAAACGAGGTCCGTCAAGACTACAAAAATGGCGGCGCCCATAGCCCGGAGCGCGCGCCATCTTACGCTCAAGCGGTCAGATGGGGCCCGCGTAGACCTTATTCTTCACCGGAGTCTACCGGAACCAGGTACGAACACCCACGTCACGGGCCTAGACCTGCACCATGGCAAGCGCCTAGGGTTGAACATTACTCCAGATGGAGCCACGATGATCAATACCATGATTATATATCCTCACCAGAGAGGTACTATCACCGTGGCTATCCACACACTGCTAGATATCACAGTGGGGGGAGATATGATGATCGCCCATACGGCACCACCAGCAGAGATGGGTCACGGTACAGACCACCATCTAATCCCCTTGATGTCGGGCGTCCCGCACCTGCTGCGCCGCCGCCTCTGATGCGACCTTCCAGACCTCATAGACGCAGCACGCCACCTCCCAGGGCGCGTCCGAGCACGCCGCCCCCTCGATTCCGACCACCCAGGGGTCGCCGACCGACCACGCCGCCCCCCCAGGTTCGTGGGCCCAGGGGAGCCAGATCAGGCACGCCACCACCGCGTGATCGACCACCTAGGGGTCGTAGACCGACCACGCCGCCCCCCCATACCCGTGGGCGCAGGGCAACCAGGCCAGGTACGCCACCACCACGTAATCGACCACCGAGGGGTCGCAGACCGGCTACGCCTCCACCACACTACAGAAGCGACCCGGATTTCGCAGCCAAGGCCAGGGTGACATGCAGGCTCATCAAAGCCACACATCACATGTCCAACATCAGCGGTAGGTCCATCCCCATCGCAATCGACAAACTCACCACCAAATTGGCGACTTCGATTAAACCAGCAGCGCCCAACCCCACCACCACTTCCCTCATAGAGGCCAACGCCAAGCAGTGGGAACAGGAGACGCTGCTAATTCTCAAGGATCATTACCAAGAGTGCTTGGACACAGACCTAGAGATCATGACCCATGTCGGTGGCGTCGACTGGCAACAGCCTTTTGGGGTGGCCACCACGTGGGCTAAGAAACAGCTGGGACAAAGGCTCTTACAACGCACTCTAGACAAAGTCCATTCCATGCTGTCTAATGCGTTGTCTATTCCAGAGGTCAGACCCACCCCCAGATCAACCAACACAGGGTCAGCCCCTCCGGGCCAACACCACGTCTTCACCAGACCCATGAAGGCGGTGCAGAAACGTCGCCACATCAACCCTCCAGACACAGAGGGTCCTAACGCAACCGATTCCTCCACCTGGTGGAATCCCGTTCTGCTTACCGGACCGACACCAGAGGGTCCGACCCCACTCTGCCAGAGGGTACCACGGGTGAGAGTCAGAACGTCTGCCAACGCTCCACCCTTAAATCCATTGGACACAGAGCTACGTCATGAAGATCCACAACAGGACAGGGTCCAGCCTCACGCCACGAAGGAAGCACCGCGGACCAAGAAGGACACACCTACTCCTCTCCCATCTCTTCTCCCCCTCCCTTCTTCCCCCCTCCCCGCTCCTCTTCCCTCCTCCTCTTCCCTTTCCCTCTCCATCCCCCGTCTTCTCCCTCTCCCCCTTATAACCCCCTCCTCCTCCTCCTCCTCCTCCCCCCCCCCCCCCCCTCCCCTCCCTTCAGTCCCCAGTCCCCCATTCCTCTCTGCCTCTTCTCTCTTCCAGCTCACGTCCACGCCCCTCCTCTTCAGGACAGACCTTCCCTACGGATGTTGAGGCACCTGGAACCCATCCCACGAGCACTGCTCTTCACAATGATGACTGCGACTCCATGGAGCTTTGGTCGGAGGCCAACGCTCCCCGCATGCCAACCGCCGAGGGGCCCACGGTCCCAGTTACAATTGACAGTGACAGTTCCACACCATCCAGTCCACAACCGGGGCCCAGCAGGTTACCCTCACCTACCCTCACTCCACCTATTCTCATAGAGAACACTCACACCACACCCAACACAGGCACATCTGCATCACAACCCAAGCTATTATTCTCACCAGTCTACAGACCACATAGACATCTCAGCACAGGCAAAAACAGAGTCAAGGACTGGTCCCTCATCCCCACTAAGAAGTGGGTCATCATGGGGGACTCCAACCTCAATCGCATACCACCCTTCCAAGAGCCCGACCTCCAGATCGAGTCCTATCCGGGTGCAACGTTTAGGCATGCTGAAGCCATACTGGCAAAAACCACACACACTGACATTGTTGAGTCACTCGTGCTGTCCTTTGGCATCAATGACAGAGCTCAGAGGACAGAGGGGGCACTGATCGGCCACATACAGAGGGCTGTGAGAATGGCCACTCTTGCTTTTCCCCAAGCCCTCATACTAATACCCGAACTGAATTTCTCTGAGTCCCTTCCAGAGGATGAACAACGCAACCTGAGACGGCTCAACCAACACATCGTCAGACAGTTCCACTTCATCCCCAGACTGCAGCAGAAGAGCTTCCAGGCTGAGGAAGACGGCGTCCACTGGACCATCCCCACCGCCAGGAAGATCCTCAAAGAATGGGTTGATATGTTAAAAGCAAACGCCCCGTGAAAACTGTTTTGTCTACGGGGTTTAAGAATGTCATTGTGTTAGCGCAGAAGTTTAACATTACTGCAGCTCAACTCTCCCTGCTTAACAAAGGCCTTAATTTCATACCGATCATCAGAGGAGAAAAAAATGTTAAAAATCAAACACAAATTGACATCAGAACCTACCATAGGAGACTCAAATTAGCTGCACATTTTGAGCACACTAGGGAAACTAGTCCACTCCCATTTATGCCAAAATCCACATGGGTACCACCAGAACCAACCGTGCCTTGGCCCTTAAGGCAACTAATACAGTCAGACGTGGAATGGTTCGACAACCACTATGTTGCCAAATGCAACACGACTAACCTAGATCAATTTGAACTGGAAGCCCTTAAACAACTAAAAAGCAACAAAAATATAGTCATCAAACCAGCTGATAAAGGCAGCTCTGTTGTCGTTTTGGACAGAGAGCAATACCTGTGGGAGGGTTACAGGCAACTTAATGACAAAAAGTACTATAAAAGCCTTAAGAAGCCTATCTTTAAGGACACTATTCCTTTAGTCACAGAAATACTCCAAAAACTGCAAACCAAAAAGTTCATTAATGCCAAACAGAGGTCCTTTTTGATGGGGGATGCCGAACCCAGACCTAGGCTATTTTATATGTTGCCAAAAATACACAAGGCCAGAGACAAGTGGA